>NC_139707.1:42629327-42634327 GCF_964188405.1 Protomyctophum parallelum | reverse complement strand
TGTTAATACCTCACCTAGATAGATGGTTATATCCCCCCCCAGATATAAGTCCATAGTTCCTCTCGCAGCTGACCCTGGTTTGAATCTGGCCTGAGGTCGCTTTTATTGCACGACACCTCCCACCCTCGCTCCCCTCTCTCCTGAAATAAAGCACATACAAAAATGCCAAATATAAATCCTGTATCACTCAGGACATAAATGTGGCCAATGTACACATATTCTACATGAATATGACCATTTTCCTTTTTTTGATGTTTTATTTGACATACAGGTATACTGTGTGGTTTTATGGCCAACACTCTCCAGTCCATTGATTCTCCCGATATAATATGTTCTTGGCGTATCTTAAAAGAAGCCATTGAAACTTACATATAATTTCCACGCGCAAAAATCCACCTGGTTCCCTTGAAGTATATAAGTTGTATCGACGAGTGTCCCAAACTCACGTAAGTAACGTGGACTACCAAAGCATCATGCTCTTCGCGCATCGCCGAAACACAAATGCATTGCTGATATTGTCAGCTTCTGAGTCTCTCTATACCTCATGGGACTTATGGAGTGCCAATAGCGCGATATAGACATACGAATCACATTAATGCTCACAAAGTTAATGTAAACCCCACTCAGCGGCCGGCCGAGGCGCTTGTCAGCAGTCATGGGTGTTGACTTTAAAACTCACGTGCGTCCTAAAGTCACATGTATCCTGGCGTGCACTCCTTCCTTCTTGCTGCACCCCCACGTATAGGTCATCCCCATCAGCCTTCTCCTCACTACATCATCCAGCCAATAACCATCAATTTATCAACGCTATGTGCACACACGCACGCACGTACGAGCGCGTGCGTGCACACAGTCAGACACACCCACCCACACACACACACACACACACACACACACACACACAGTCAGACACACACACACACACACACACACACACACACGGATAGCTAGAGGCAGGCCATCTATCCTCATTAGTACTCTCTTGCAGTCGGCTGACGGTGAACTGAGCGTGTGCCAAGCCCATAAACTTATACACCCCTCCCCGCCATTACCTCATAATCATGATATCACACGACTGTCTCACGGTGATGACATCACGACGCCGCCAGATTCACGGTCTTGCATTTTCGATTATATTACACTCGGCTCCGTCAGTGCCAAGACCCCTTTTCCATTAAAAAAAAGAAAAAGAAAGAAAGCCAAGGACAAAAGGCAGATTGAGGCTGTCCGGTCAGGAGCGTATATAAGCATGACTATTCAGATCAAGGCCTCCGTTCAACTATTGTTGGCTATAGTCCGAAGGGCACACCGGTGGAGACTGAAAGACCTTAATGACTTTCACATAGACTGCGGGCTTTGCCAAGAGAAGATGTCATTACCTTATTGGCTATTGCACAAAATGGACAAACCCTATACGTGTAAACCTACATTAGGTTTTTGTCTCTCTCGTCATGAACGATGACGGAAAGGGTCTTAACTCGTGGTCTATCTTCTTAGTAATATTACGCAGACATAAACCATTTTTATCCACGTAATGTGCTCAAATATGCGTTTATTGATTATGTACTGTACATCATGGAGTGAGGGCATTCGGCAATATGCTAACGTCGAGACTTTTAACCCATTCTGACCGGGCACCCATTTTGGTGTCAGCATCATGTTATGCTTTAGCTATTTAAAAATAGCAGATCTACAAGCTCATATCGCGCCACCGAGTGGCGCGATACGAGCTTGTAGGTCTGCTATTTTTGAAAAATCGAAGAGCGACTGACATTTTTAGAATCTGATCTCAGGTCAGAATGGGTTCATCAGACCAGTGTGTGTCCGGCGGAAACCTCGTATGAATCTGATCTCAGGTCAGAATGGGTTAAGAGCCCTTGAAACTATGACGAGAGCCATTTTAGTTAGTGGTAAAATGACAAGCACATAGATCGATCATGGGAACAATTTCACTAAAAGACTGGCTTGTCACTTCATGAAGGTGCCAGGTCCATCCATCTTGTGAGGTAGACTATGTATACACTCTATGGATTCAGGCATCAGGTATCTAATACGTATCTGTGACAGCCCCGTTCTTATGCTATAAAACCCCACCATCATCAACGCCTGTCTGTTGTCCTGACTATTTAACATGAACCCATTCACCTGCCTGTTGTCCTGACTCCATATTTAATGAACACATTCAACTGTTCTTTTTTTTGTAATTATTTTTTTATCCCATGATTATGTAACCCATTTTTCACCCCTGTGTGAATTATCTATTCTAATGTGATCCTGGACTCTACACACCCTCCTGGACTCTACACACCCTCCGCCAACCTGGGGAGAGCAACGGACTTGAACTCATGCTTCCTTCATGCATGAGTGTCCAAGTCGCTTCTTTACACCTGACAGGGGGGAGTTTCCCTGGTTGGACGTAGCGCGTGGAAGGAACACGTTATTCCAACCAGTTCCTTTCCCCTCCATCATGCGCCCCGGCTGGCCAGGGGGAGGAAGTTTAGGATTACTGCATGTTTTTTGTGGGGGTACCTACCCTGGCTGGGGGACACAGGGTGAACCCATTCACCTGACTGTTTTTTTTTCTGACACTAAAATATGTTCTGGGAGATTCAGATAATGAAGTGAAACGAAATGAAAAGTCAGGCCGAGTCAGTGTCAGGCCTCATACACACATATCAACCGCATGTTCTGTGTCCTGTCTGTGTTTGATGGCCGCCTCAATGCTTTTCCAATGGAAGTCACATGGTTTGACCAAACATTTCTGTTTGATGGCTTGGTGTCCTCGAGTAAGACACTGATCCCCCAACGAGTCCCCGGGTGCTGGTTGTAGCTACTCATTCTTATAGTTAGGATGGGTAAATGCACAGGACAATTTACAGGTATGTGCAAAATGTACTTGTCTTGTTGTTGTCAACAACTAAAGGGGACGCACAGTTTTTTTTTTAAATAATTATAAATTATTATGATTTATCTGTCTATATATCTCTTGTGGCTGTTTTCTCCTCTTTTGATTTGAAGAATGTTGAAAAACACAGACACTTATCCTTAAAATTCCTTGAGATACTTTTAGTATCAGTCTATATTTCCTTCTTTGGTAGCAAGGATTACACACCGGAGGGCGCAGGAGCAGGATTTGGTTGAGTAACTAAGATGTTATCCTCCAAAGTGTGCCTCCTGGATATACGTTGAAGCAGATGTCAGACGCAACTCTGAGTAATGCATTATATAATAGTTATCAAATGATGAAATGATGTGGAGATGTTTCATAAGACTGACACGTGTCTCAGTCTCTCTATCTCTCTCTCTCTCACACACACACACACACACACACACACACACACACACACACACACACACACACACTCACACTCACACTCACACTCACACTCACACTCACACTCACACTCACACTCACACTCACACTCACACTCACACTCACACTCACACTCACACTCACACTCACACCCACACCCACACCCACACACACACACACACACACACACACACACACACACACACACACACACACACACCCCCCCACCCCCCTTAATGGACTTAATGTTCGTGTCCCAATCCTCCATCGTTCACTTTGCAGATTTATATGGAATGTTTGGAATGACTTTGCTCCCAATTCATCCCTATACGCCTATGAAAGATTCCAATAATCTTTTAATGGGCCCAAAGCCTGTCGACAGTGTCAGAGAACAGCCTGTAAATCTGGGAGTAGAGGAAGCACCCCTTCAGCTTCAGCGGTCCCCCCATTACACTCCCTCGCTGTTCAGTGTCTGAGGCCAAAGCCCTTCAGAGTGAAGAAGACGCACTACTGTCTGCCACTGAAACAAGAGGAGTCTCTCTCACTTTCTGCTCCGGCCAAAAGAGAGAGTCATACTGTGATCTCCGAGAGCTCCCTGCAGTGAGAGAGACTCATGGCAGTCTGGGCAGTAAGAATGTGAAATGGGCACTCAACGTCTCAGGGCAAAGACAAATCCGGGGGAGGGGTGCCTGGCCTGGGTGTACCATTAAGCCGCAGCTTGACTCCTCAGTGTTGATTGCGTACACCTGGCCTACAGGTGTATATAATATATGTATTATAAAATAATAATAATAATAATAATAATTTAATACCCACTCCTTTGGGGTATTTTCTCACTGTACATTTAGAAGAAAAAAGTCCTCATGCACACCTATACGGGGGACAGGCACGTCGGATAAATGAACTGGAAGGGTAGGAAAAGTGACTGGAATCCCGCACACTGTCTTCACTTACAGAAGTTGTATTTAAAGCAGCAACGCTTCGGTCGGTCAGGCCTTCGTCAGGCTACTGTACATTTACACATTAATAAGTGCATTGTCCTCCAACTATTAGGAGCAGTGGGCGATTAACACAGCAGCACCCAGGGAGCAGTAAACGGTTAAGTGTTTTGCTCAGGGATCACTTGGAAGCATACTAGGACGAGCTGGGGGGGGGGGGGGGGGGGTGAACCAGTGACCTTCCATTTCCCAAGCCTTTATTAATAATATTTTTCTCTGCTACCTCGTCCCTATCCTGCAGAGCATCTGATTCTCTTGTACACAGTATTTCTTTTTTTCCCCTTCCTCCTTTTCCTTTGCCGAAAGGTTTGAAGTTGATGCGTCGTTATTGTTCAAACGGTTATCTAGAGAAATGGCATATTGTAATGATTGCCCGAGATGCATATCCCAAAATGAATGGGTTCATGTGATGTGTGAATATGAACAGAAAATGACATGGATAAAAGCAGATACGACCTGTTATATTCACGAATCAGATCATTGGATCGTATCAGTCCGTTGGTCGGGGCGCCCCTCGAAGCGCAGGCCAGCGCTGTCATGTCTGCTGGAGAGCTCCGACGTGTCTTTACTTTTTCAGACACCTACATAGAAATCTTTCTGTCTCTCTGTGACCTTGCTAAGCACAGCTAGGGTGCACACTCTTATAAGTAATGTTAACTGCTTAAAAGGTCTACCTTTATCTCATCAAA
>NC_139707.1:42566827-42626827 GCF_964188405.1 Protomyctophum parallelum | reverse complement strand
TATATAATGTATGTTTATAATATATTATGTATATTGTGCCGTTCAGTGTATACATTTAAACAAAACACAATACATTTATTCACTCCTTTTAGGGTGGTCTGAAATACCATTAAACCAGAGCCTTCACACAGAGCATCTTCTGCTGGGAACAGGGAGTCAACGTCTTGACTCCCTCCACACTCTGTGTGTGTGTGTGTGTGTGAGGGGGGGGTAAAGGGAAACACTTACGGGAAGAAAGATCTCTCCAGTGAGAAGTCTGGTGAATCTCTGTGCATGTGTGAATGTGTGTGTGCGTGCGTTCATCTGTGCATTCTAAAAAAAGAAAAAAATAATATTTTTTACAGCCATGCAGAAGGGAGAATACCAGACCAGTCCAGTGATTCTTAAATTCCCGGCATTCTGTCTGAGTGGAATTCTTTCCTCCCCGTGTATTTCCAGGCAGAGTCTAGGCAGCCGAGAGAGGCTGTTTTAATCCCTGGCTGGCTCCCTCGCTCCACTGTTCTGACATCACAAAGGGGTTCCACTCTGCCTTCCGCATTCGGCTTCCCGCTCTTCCCTCACGACTCCCACCCATATTTGGAAGTGAGAGAGGAAGGGAATCCCGGATGATGACTCAAGGGCTTCAGCTGCCAAGGGGAACTCTCTCTCTCTCTCTCTCTCCACATCTGTTTGCGCGTGCGTGTGTGTGTGTGTGTGTGTGTGCGTGTGTGTTTGTGTGTGCGTGTGTGTGTGCGTATAGCTTTCTGTGTGCAGCAGATAAGAGTGTAACTTCAGAACAACAATGTGAGACTCAGATGTGATGTGGTTTCCAAGAGGCACGGCAGCATTTCAGCATATTTAATAAAGCTCCAAAGCCAAAGTGAAGCTGCGGGCCTTCAACAGAAGTATATTGTCTGCGGCTGCACACAGGAGCAAAAAGGAAAAATAACTCCTGCATCAATTTAATATCCATTCCAGATTTGTAAACTGAGTCTAGAGTTAAATCCAGATTTTGCAGTGGAGTTTCTACAGTCTGCAGACTTCTGTAATATGCCCTCTATTATTTCTGCACGTTGAGCCTGGTTGGATGTGCATGCCTGCCTTCATTTTAGAGTTGGACTTCACATACACTCATAATCGGTTGTCGGTCATTACAACCACTTACAGTTACACTCTATACTTAGTGAAACAGACCTGAGTTGGCTCTGTAATTGGCCTGCTCCAAATCTCGTCGTCGGAAATAGTAGATCTAAAGCTCGCGGTGTTGCGTGAGCTTGGAGATTTCGGCTATTTCCGTCAAAGGTTCCCCAGAATAGAGGGTTTCGCTAGGGTCCAAGTGGTTATAAGGCTGAGTTACTGTAGACCTTGAACATCTATACTCCGTCTTGAAATCACCTTCAGCAGCCTCTAGACTCCCTCTTATTCCATGAGTCGGCAGACAGGACCCCTAAAAGTCCTGAGGTTGGAGATGATGGTGGGGACAGTAAATATACAGTCACCACCAACGGTAATACAGCACACATGGTTGGGAACACGACTGCCAAGGGGTGATTCAATGCATAAACTGTAAATAGTCCCTCTGCATTGGACCACCACTAATGAGGCCACAGAGATCATGGACCATGAGTCGTTCAATGTGGCCAGTAGCATGTGACCAAAGGTCTAAATCTGCAGCAATTACTGCCGGTAGATGCTTTCTGTTTCCCCTAAATGTCCCCCCCCCCCCCCCCCCCCCTGTCTTTTTTTTTTAATGTTCTCAAAAATGACTTACTTTCCATTCTCCAAATTCATTCAACGACCATGTAAAAAAAATGAATTAAAAAGGATGGAATGGAGTAGACCCTGGAGGGGGGGGGGGTAAAGGGACAGAAAATAGCATTGGTTTCATTGAAATTCTCTTTGTAGCCGTTATGTATGATTGATGAGGAGAGAAGAGTTGGGCTTGGGACAAGGGCAGAGGGGTCTTGAAGTCTGGGTCTACCAAAGCCATATCATGACCTAAATTTAGAACCACTTTGCTCTTGTCTATGTGCTGGTGACAGAACACCGCTCTCTGGGGTTCTAATCCATCAGAAAGGCTGCTGTTGTTCTCTCTGGCAGTCAAAGACACAAGAGTGTCCCTCAAGCAGCCCCAAAGACAGAGAGCTTTTCATGGAAAATTCCGTTTGGTTGCCTCAGACAGACCCATGTGTATGACATCCCCCGGAGGCCATAAAACAAGTAATTCATAGACAATATCTCACCCCTTTTCTCTGTCCAACAATAAAATAAAAATGAAATCTGAAATTAATTCAAGGGAAATGTGGGACATGCATTTAATGTTCATGATGTCAAAGCGTGGTTTCCTCAATTAGATGTAAATTCCTATTGCTGTGCCTGCCTTTATAATAACCTCTCAGTGTCAAACGAATTAATACATATATAAATCAAATACAATTTAAATAATGACAACAATACCATTCATAGATGATACACAACGAAAGACATGACACAATTCAAGCCACAAGTCTGCAACTCTGCACTGCTCCCTTTCTCCTCCATGCAGATTATACTCCCCATAGAGAGGCAAACTGCTTCAAAGCTCTGTCACCATGCACACAAACCCTACCCTGTCTGTTAGCAAAAACAAGCTAATTAGAGACGTGTTAATGGCCTGTGCTATTTGTGCCTTTTTTACAAGGGCAGCAGGGTCACTGGTTCGATCCCTGTCTCCTCCTGGCTTCGTGCCAAAGTGTCCTTTGAGCAAGAAACCGAACCCCCTTACGGCTGCCGGTGAGCAGGTTGTTGCCTTGCATGGTGCATATTAGTGTGCATGTGTGTGTGTGTGTGTGTGTGTGTGTGTGTGTGTGTGTGTGTGTGTGTGAATGAGATGAAGGGTAAATGGGAACACACATTAAAATAAAAGATGTTATAGACAAAATGACAAGATATTCAACTTCATAAGCGTCAGAGGGACATGTAACCCATCAGATGGGGATTAACAGACACAATAAATGCGCATGCACACAGTGAGTGCAGGGAGAGAAGAAAACAAGTGAGTCAGAGAAAACCAACTGGGACTTGAATGTCATATCCTGCATGAGACATGCATGGTGTGTGTGTGTGTGTGTGTGTGTGTGTGTGTGTGTGTGTGTGTGTGTGTGTGTGTGTGTGTGTGTGTGTGTGTGTGTGTGTGTGTGTGTGTGTGTGTGTGTGTGTGTGTGTGCGTGCGTGTGCAAGAGAGAGAGAGAGAGAGAGAGAGAGAGATGAGAGATGCCCTTGTTCTCTAACTGGGGGAACAGATGGATCATCCAATCTGTTGTGTGCCATTGCGCCAATATTGACAACTGGTCATCACCCACACTGTACCTGAGAGCAAAATGGCAAAATTGTCGTCTCACACCACTTATACTAACCCTAAGAATTCAGGCGGAATTGTATAATACAACTGGCAAAGCGTTAACTTCGTGGGGCCATGCCATGATAAATTCAGTTAAAGCAAGTAACTCACCAGGCAGTCACCACGCATGTCATTCTTCTCAAAGTTCTCGGGCGTCCTCTAGTGACTTCATTGTAGAACTGCATTTAGATTTGACGTCATATTTGGAATGTTCCACCACACCTGCAGCACGGTGAACAATAATAAAGACAGAATTGTGTCATCATGTATGTTCTACTTAACACATCAGCTTGCCTAGGTGCAGAAACGAATCATTTTGAAACACTCATTTAGTATTTTATCTTTCCATAGGCTATAATCGAATAGACTGATTCACTCACTTAGTAGCTAGGGTGTCGTGTGTGCAATGCTGTACATGCTTCTTTTTATAGTACTAAAATGTATCCTGTTTTGTTTTTACACTTGGTTAAAAAAATAATGAACTGAAAAAATAATATAAATGCATATTTTGTAGTGCGAAACAAATTGCCTGTCAAATGATATTAAAATGGCAATAAATAAGTTAGCACCCCTCAACCCCGTACTGTACTTTAGTACAGTAACTTACTGTACTGTATGTATGCACTGAAAGGAGGTGTCTAAAAGCAACGGTGACCATAAGCGCGCGCTTTTCTGATCTCGTTTTGTCAGACAGACCCGTCAGGGTCAGATCCCATAGGAGGGACTGTCTGTCACGCTAGGATTGGCTCGTCGGCCACCATTATGATTACGGCAACATCTGGACTATAGCTGTTGTTTCATTGATTAAACAAACCTTCTTGTTGCTTTCCACGGCCTGCTCCAAATCTCTGGTGTATTCATCAACTTCATATCATCAAATTGTTATGTCAATTTTCACTATTTGTATATTTCACCGTCTGTTGTCAACGACAACCATAAGCGAATCACAGAGGACCGTCCCCCCAGCCTATGGCATTCTAAACTATCTTCCCAAAAACAAACATTTGCGCACAACTAACTGTCACGCCTCGTTGTTCGTATCGTAGCAAACATATCTACGTGCGTTAAGGGATTTTTTTTAATCATAAAATGACTACCAAAAAGAAGCACACGCCTAATACACAAAATGACAGCTGGGTTGTTATCGCTGCGGGTAGGTTGATCTGCATGAACCAAGCACGCTGTGCTAAGCTATAGATACTTAGCTATAGATACTTAGCACTGATGTTGCTCTGAAGTTGTATAATATACTCTAAGACTATACTATGCTCATCAGATTTGGCGTACTGTCCTATATCCTAATTAAGATTTAGACTCGTAGATGTATTTATCGATTCTGACGACACATACATACGACAGTCTAAATCTTAGGCTGGCCAGTATATAGTCAGTATCTCCTTTGCTCGTTTTTAGCGTGTCACTTCTTTCTTACCCCTTGCAAGAATCACGTTAGGTTAGCTAGAAATGATCTTTGTTGTGATTTCCACAGATTCTGCCTTTGACACACAGGGACATGATGACAGTGACCCAGCATTCGTGAGACTGAGGAATCCCTCAACAGGTCTGTTGCTGCACTAGGTCTAGTACTACACGTCACGAACAGTCTGTTCTGTTTTCTGTTCGTGCTGTGAGCTTGTTTGGAAATTAGTTTGAATCCAGCATGTCAAAGTCGTAGGTAGTTACTTCCGGTACGCGGTCTTCAAAATAAGAATGATTTGTGACACATATCCGGGTTTTTGACCAATAAGCGCCTTTGTTTGATTGATTGATTGACATTTATTATTTATTTTACCTATGCAAAATAGGTACATTTCAAACGAAAGCACAACTCAATACAAAAACCGTTACTGTGGAGTGTGGGCGACACCATGGTAAATCATTACACTTGTTTACAACAGGGTCCACCATTTTCAATTCACAAATATACACTTCTATATAAGACAAACGGGAGAAATCATCATAAAGGAAGTAAATAGGGAAAATTATATATACAGTAATGTGAACTCAGACTTTACGGGGGCCAGTTACGAATTGCAGCCGTCCGTAGGTGCCCTTTGAGAGCGGTTTTGAAGGAGTCAAGGGATTCACATGTCTTAATGGCTGTTGGTAGGGCGTTTCACATTTTGATGGCATAGGAGCGAAATTAATTTAGTCCCTTGTTTGTGCTGAATCTGAAACTCACAGCTACACACACACACACACACACACACACACGCACACACACACACACACAGCTGTTCAGCTACATGTAATTGCTTGTCAGCAGCTGGAAGTGAAGTTGTACTGTCTCATGACCCACATCTGCGAATGAAAATGTATTTACAAGAGGGTCCACCATGTTCAATTCATCAAAACATTTAGAGACGTACAAATAGAATAATATATTCTATATAGTCAAAGAACAAACAGGTGATGACGTTCATCTTCTACCATTCCAGACGCGGCGTCTCTGTACCTGTTCGGTAGTGGTGATGTGCAGCTGTATGAGGTCAAAGCTTTTCAAGAAGAGTTCCACTCGTGGTTTATTGGGCAGACTGTACAGAGAGGTTTGTCCCGTGAATGTTTGTTGCATGACATGATTTCTTTCTCATATCACAGAAATGAAATTTATGTAAAGGTCTGATTTATAATTACAAAGAACATGAACATGAAACGTAACGTAAACTGTTGGAAAAGCATGCCAATGTGAAATCAGTGCAGCAGATCAGGTATATACAGTACAAACATGGTCGATAATGGCACGCTTGTTTTGACTAATAAGTATAACTATATAATCCACCTTTTTGTGTAATGAGGGTAAGAAAGGCTAAAACTGTAACGATTATTATTACATGACATAACCCACCAAATCATACTGAACTGCAATGGCTCATTTTACATAATGGGTTGGGTGAATCGTACATTAGGTAGGCTGCTACTATATCATATCATGTTTTCTAGAGTCATGCCAAAGCAGGAGCAGCTTGTTTACATTACCTGCCAAACCACCGCTAATAAACCCCCATGTTATTGGTTGTAATTATTAAATGATTATTCCATTGTCTGAAATGATTGGAGAATAAAATATCAGCGGCCGATATATTGTGAATTCTGTGCTTGCATACACACAATAAGCTGCAACTAGTTGGTATGCATTAATATAACGTTTTCTTTTCTTATTATTACCCCACTTTTTTTTTTCATTGTAACAGATGGAAGACTTCTCTATGTTACCCCAGTGGACCCCATCTATCTTATTTTACCCTATTTGATGAAAGCTGGTAATGAGGTAAGTCATAGGTCACTGTTCCAGCTGATCTTTATTTCTAGCAATGACCAATATCACTATATACTATCCGGGGGCCTCTCTTCTCTTCGCCAAAAAGATGCAATCTACACACTCGCTACACAATCTACACACTCAGTACAGAATGCATTGTGAGATTGTACATCCGCTCTTTCCGCCCCAAGGTTAAGTCTATTTTTGCATAATGTAGGTTTCTATTAGGTGGCATACAAACACACACTTTTAAAATCCGGGGACCCCCAGGCGTCCTTGAGGGAGTTCCAGGGGGTCCCCAGCTAAATGATAGTTAGGAACCAAATGGACCCTTATGGGTCTGTAACTCTTGAGAGTGTACAAATGGAACCCAATGAACCCGTCCATTTGGTTCCATTCGCACTCTCAGAGTAAAATTAACATTGTCATTTTGGGGGTCCTTGACATGAAAACGTTTGGCAACCTAACTTGCTTTCTTTACTGCTCTTGACTAGGAGAGATTCCAGCCTATGGACCAGGTGGTAATGGACGAGGAATTCCCTGCTTGCTCCAGGCTGCTCAGCAGCACTCACTGTCTGGTTTCCCTGCACCACATTGCAGAGGAGAAAGGTCAGGGCATGATTATTGCCGCTATCATGAACTAGGAAGACTGACATGCTGTTCCTTGCCGTACTTAAATGTTCATGCTTTTAACATTCAGATGTGGGAGGCGTGAAGTTTCACCGATACAGCCAGGAGAAGACACTGGACTGGTTAAATAAAAAGGTAAGGGCTCATTACCATTGTTAACATTTAAATGGGATGGATGGAACCCAAGGCAGATTTTGGGCCCCCTTTTCATGACGACGACCGGCCCGGAAAAGAATTTCCCATGCATCTTTCCCATGGACGTTTAAAAAAGTATTTATTTAAAGATCTGCAAGCCTCGGACAAAGTCAACTCGGATCGTGACAATAAACACAATATTTTTGGCGGAAGAAAAGAAGAAAAACAACAAAAAAAGCGCCCTTTTTTCTTCTAATTATTTGTTCGGCCCAAACAATTGTGTTTGTGTTTTTGAAACGTCTATGGGAACAATGCATGGAAAATTCTCGTCTGGGTCTCTCGTCGTTCCGAAAGGAGGCAGGACTGACAGTCTATAGTAAGCTGTTCTGTCATCTAAAGTGACCTGAGAAACAAGTGGGTTAACTTAAAACCGTAGAAATTGTAGAATTCCCGTCATTTGAGCTTATTCTTCTCCAGGTGGAGAGGACAGTGAAAGCCCTGAGAAAGAGTAACATCTCTGTGGGAGAGGGAGTGAAGTCCACAACATACATTAGAGTGAAGGAAGAGGCCCTGGATGGTAACTCCTGCTTCTCGTGTCACTATGCAAGATGGTTCTCAAATATAAATTCGTATTAAATAACATATACATGTATGTATAGAACTATAGATATTTGCAGAATGTTTGCCAATTTCCGGAGAATGTTTCCGTAATGATTGATAATCAGGGTGCAAGGGTTCATGTGGTTATTAAGTCATTTAAGATGAACTCCACTGGATGGGGCTCCCCTCAAATATATTTTAATTCTGCAAATATGGCTTTGACCAGTGGATGGCACTATAGGTATTATGTACTGTAGTGCAACGTTCACAAACAATTCCTTCTTTTTCAGGTACATTTTCATGAAATGCAACCAAATTCTATGGCAGATGTCATGTAGGACTTTTTTATGTCAAGGACCCCCAAATTGACACTAATTAGCCCACGGACGCCTCATTTGAAGAGATAATGCCATAAGGGACCCCTATAAGAGGAGGTTTTTACGGCTCTAGCAGAGATTGTCAACCCGTTAAATTTCAAGGACCCCCTAGTTTGACATGCATTAGTCTACGGGCCCGCATTTAATGGCATTTCTATCTCTGTGACCCACAATTGATATGGTAAAAATAAAAATCAATGTTAATTTAACTGGGTCCAGAGTTACAGACCCACAAGGGTCCATTTGGTTCCAAACTATCATTTAGCTGGGGACCCCCTGGAACTCCCTCAATGACCCCTGGGGGTTTTAAGTTACCTTCATGCTATTTTCTCTTTTTGATGCAGAGGATTATCTACGCTATGCCCATGGCCTGATATCCGAGTACATCGGTGAAGACCTGAGTAAAGCCCTCCTCAAACACTTACAGTATGTTGACCCAACAATAAACACTTTATATCATCCAATGTCATTTCGGAAAATGGATGAAAAGATAAAGTAATTACCGTATGCCTTTTCATTTGACAAAAGGTTACCAGAACTCCTAAGTCCAAAGGACATAGAGCCTCCTACCAAGGTATACATTCTCTTTTTAGGCAAACTTCTTTTATATTATTCATGTGCACTTTCTGCTTTCTGCACCACTGTTTCACTTCCGTTTCTTCGTACCTTTATTTGTAGTTACGTCCCCACCAAAGAGGTCCAGGTGTTATGTTGTGCAAAAGTGCATTATTGGCCATTTCCCCTAATATAAGCCCTGAATGGGTTTGGGTTTTTGTGCTAATTAGCTTATTTTCATCAAAATAAGTAGTAAAGTGTGCCGCTTGGGATACTATTTACATTATGAAGAGAGGATGTACAAAAATATATATTTTTGAGTGATGGAAATAAGCGAATTAGCACAACACCCCAATGCCCCAATTCAATTAATTGAGGGCTTATGGTAGGAAATAGCCAATAATGCACTTTTGCACAAAATAACACCTGGACCTCTTTGGTGGGGACGTAACAACTACAAATAAAGGTAAGAAAGCCTTCTAGCATGGAATTCTCCTTTAAGCTTCACTGTAATAGAGCAAAGTCTGTTTATTGGATTAGAATACACTCATTCTCTAGTCCTACTGTGTGTACTTTTGCATTGCGATTCTTTTTCCTGTTAGTTTCTCTATATTGAGATTGTTGGTTGCTCTTTAAGTTATGGGAAGAACATGTCTTGCTTTCTCTGGCAGAAGCGGAAATTTTCCGACATGCCATTGGAGGCTGCAGAGGACTACACCAAATTCAACAGTTCAGATTTTGGGCGGAAAGTGAGTGTGCTAAAAAAGGGGCCTTCTTTGTATGTGCAGCAGGGAATGGTTAGAAAAACCTGTGGCTTTGAGCAAATGTCAGTCGTTCTCATACATTTTCATACCTGTAATTGGCTGCCGACCCCCATCTGAAAATATGTTGTTCCAGGGACACCTCAGAAGCAAAGATTTGAGTTAAAAAACGTTTGCTCTGAAAGAAAATATATTCAAAGATTTGCGCCACATTTTCACGATTTTTCAAAAATAGCAGACCTACAAGCTCATAGCATCTGCTATTTTTCAATGGCTAAAGTATAACAATGCTTAAAACACCCTGCCTAAAATGACTACTTTTCCCCCATCGTTTATTAACTTTTCAGACGACCTTCACTGATTGTTGGTGAAGTTGGAATGCAGTTTCTGAATTTGTCTGTAGAGATTTAAAAATACACATGGGTCGAAAAGGGATTCACCTTGTAAAAAAACTTCCTTTTGCCCAAGTTTGAAATGAAGTTCATTCATGGTAATAAATTCTCCACTGTCGGCACAAGGTTGAGGCACCAGCTATGGTATTGATTTCTTTTCTCTTCGTCTCGCAGCCGCCCAAGAAGATGACTGCAGCTCAGAAAAGCCTGGCGAAGGTGGACAAGACTGGCATGAAGTCTATGTCATCCTTCTTCAGCCCCAAGGTCAAAGCTGAAAAGAAATGAGCGTTGTGTGTGTGTGTGTGTAGAGTCTGTTTTGTAGACCTCGTGTTAGCGTATATGTATTTTGTAATAAAGAAATGAACCTGTATTTATTGTATTTTGTTTAATCTTCAGTCAGTTTGAATGAGATGCATTAATTGGTCAAAGTAAAGATGCTAGGGTACAACCCTGTAAGGTAAATTAATAATGGCATGTTGTTCAGCTGAATTTTGGTGCAAAGTTTTACATCACTTGTATTTTGCATGTTTGGACATTGGTGGCCATTTTTGCCCGTTTGTGAAGCTAAGACGACTCGAGCAGAATTACCAGTTTGTCAGTGGCTCAGTCAACACTAGTCCTTGTACCCAGTTTTAATAAGTAATTGGAATAATAGTTGAAAATGACAAGAGAACATGTAGTCTATGCTACATTTGCACTTAAGTGATTTAGCAGATAGAGATATTTCAGTATTACAACTGTCACGGTGGTGAGTCACTTAAGTCACTTAAAACCCCACTCTTCCGGTGACGTCCAGCACAATAGGCACATTTCTTGTCAAGACTATTAAAGAATGCGCTGTTGAATAATACACGGGATAGTAGCCTATTCTTAACGGAGGACGGGGGATCGTCTTGCGATCTTGGAATCAAATAACTGTTCCAACAAGCAATTTCTTATCTGTTAAAAAAAAAGAATAGGCCGACAAAGGCTTCATGGTGCTGGTGGGACTTAAATGTCTTGACCAAGTTTACTGTATTTCTTCTTTCATTTGGGCTTGAAGCGAAGGGTCTGGAATGCACTCTCCACTACTTTGGGCAGGTGTATCGGGTTCCTCTGGAGCCGTAGTCGGCTACTCGTGGACCCGACAGAGTGTTTCTTCTTCGGTAGATTGTCCTTGGCACACACCTGCGTGTTCCGTTTGGATTGATCTGTGACCCGAGGAACCCTTAAGACCCAGTTGGAGTGTAGGTCATGCTCGCTGGAGCTTGTGGCCACTAAAGAGATTGTGGGGTACAGAAATGGGGGTGTCAACTAATAAAACGGCAAAACATCATATCAAGTGACACATTTGACACACGTGTTATCCAATTGGACGTGCGGTGCATTAAACTCACCAATGAAGTCTACGTCTGCGTGTCCGTCATCCACGTGGGGTTTGCGCGGAGGTTCAGGGTCGACGCAGCTTGCGATGACCGCGTCAAGAAACTCTAAAGTGTTCTCCTCGTCGGGAATTGGAGGAGCAGACGGTTTGGCTCTTGATCTCTGGTTTTACAAATCATACAAGGTTGTGCTTAGACTAGGTATTACATATCGGTTTCTTTAAAGGACAACATCACTCTTTAAAAAACAAAAAATCTATCTTCATATAATTGATCCTCACTAATGTTCATTAGAAGATGAGTACTCACTGTGTCTCAGAGGAGGGCTGTGGACACCTCAGAAACCTGCCTACCAGTGACATCGGAATAGGCAGGTTTTCTCTTTTCGAACCACATATAAAACTTTATTTTGTATTAATGCATTTCAGCATAGATGCCATCTATAGCCCGCCATGCAGTGAGTAGATGAAGATGTTCGCATTATAGTGAGGACCAGTTATATGAAGATAAGGTTGAAAATGGGTGAAAGGTAAAGGACCACTTCAGCACTTTTCAACCTATCTACATATAATAGGTCTTCACTACTAATCATGCTAAAATTGCACAATTCTTTTCTACTCTGTCTGTGTCTCATAGGAGGGCTGTGGGCAGTCCCGAAACCCGTCCACCAGTGACATCGTTAGGCAGCAAGATCTCTTTACTAAAATGTTTAGATTTTTATTATCGGGAGAACGATGGCTTCCATTTTCGCATTGCAACTTTTCAGGACTAGAAAGCCTGCAGTTTATATTAGCTTGAATTCTGATGATGTCACTGGTGGACAGGTTTCTGAACTGTCCACAGCCCTCCTATGAGACACAGACTGAGTAGGATCTTTTTTTTAACCATTTTATCATGATTATTAGTGAGGACCTATTATATGAAGATAGGTTGAAAAGTGGTGAAGTGTTCCTTTAATAGGCCCAGGCTTAGAGGAATGGGACAGGTGAGATACTTCATTCAATTCACACATAAAGTGCCATAACAGGCTATACTGGCCTACCTGTGCGTCCTTTGTGGGTGGCGGGGGTGCTGCTTTCTTCTTGACCACGAAAGCTGTAGCTTTGGTGAGTTTGGCCTCATTACTTTGTAGATTAATGACACTCTTTGTGTATTGCCGTCTCAGAGCCACAAGTTCTTCCAAGTACTCTAAGCAGTTCTGATGCTGAGAGTAGAGCCATATCCGATCCTCCTGTCTTTGGTAATAGTATAAGGTTGACTCGATACTCACTGAACTTTTACTCCTCTTCAAAGTCGAAGCCACTGTCGCTTGCGTTCTCTCGCCCACTACGAGCATGGACGTGCTGCGCACCAACCTGACCGTGCAGGCGCTGTGGTAATCCTCCTCTGACCGAAGGCCTCCCTCTCCGGCCATGTGTCCGTGATGTTTCGGACGAAACGCATTATTAATCTTCCTGAACATTCCTCTGCATGTATATCCTCTCAGAATTAACAGACTTGTCCTTGTTTTCCGTGATCCAAACGATGCCCTAGTTTATCCATAGCCTATTCGGGGCTGTGTCCGGTTCCCAAAATAAGTAATATCCTGTCAAACCTTAGCAGTCTCTCTATGTGGAACGCCGCTGTCCATGGTACTGAAACTGGCATGCGTCTCAAACGGTGCAGGCCTAATGGCAGGGAAAGCAAAAGCCGGATTGACACAAATGTCTGACTGTTCTGAAACAGTAGGCTATTTGGGTTCGAAGGGAGTTGCACCATAGCAACGGGTTGGTAACACTACCCATTCTACTGTCATTACTATTGAGCAGCGGCACGGTGTCGCATATCCTGACTGGCGTCTGGAGACTTTTATCTTTGTCCAAAATGTCCACCGCAATCTATCAAACTCTCAGCTGCTACTTCTTATTTGCAATGGAGCTAATTTGTAAGAAACTACTTGTATATCATATCATAGGCCCACATAGGCTACTCAATGTAGCATGTGATGAACGTAGATAGGCTAATGCTGGCCTATTCGTAATATGGGGCTACGGTTACACACTTGATTAATAATGAAACGTCTAAGGTTTCATTCTATTGTTGGACAAACCCGCCTTAATCGAGGGAGCAAACCTGAGGACAAACACTGTAGCAACACGGAAACATTCCAGACATGGGATAGCCTATAGGCCCAACAAAGTTTCCATTAATGTCCATCACAGACTAATTCACACACACACACACACACACACACACTAAAACAGTTTGTATAGCTGCTTATGGAAGACTGGGGCCTATAGACTATTAGCTCAACCTTCAAGCCAATGAAACTACTAGGCATTTCAGGCCTGAGGTGAAAGCAGGCTGCTCATGTGAGTACAATTTCAAAGAGGAAACGTAAAGTTGTAACATAACACCCCAAGCATAAAGTGACTGTTTTGGCACCAGCCATGTAAACAGTGCAGAGGGTACAGGATAGCACAGAGACGGCAATTATTCTGCCAACCAGCAGATGATAAAAATGTTCCAAGTGGCTGTTGCACTCACAATAATAGCTTTGATCTCTGTTGAAACAGAAAATGCTGACTTTCTTTTCTTGATCTGTCGAAACCCGAAAATGAAGAGACAAGAAACCACCCGTAGAGTCCGGGTTGTGATGCAGTTCCTCTCCGTTTGAATCCGAGTTTCTTTTCTGCTTTTTAAACCACACACCTGTCCCTGTAGCAGAGAAACAAAACTTACAGTTTCAGGTTTAAAAATGTGAAGTCTAGGGAAATCTAGGACTTCGTGACTATGAACCAAACCCTCAGAATTGTATCCATCTATTCTATCTTCTAGCTATCTATAAAGTCTGTACGTATGTCTGTAATCCACGTAACTCGAGAACCGTTCGTCCCACCGACTTCAAATTCGACAAACACAAGTTCCACACCACTACAGGGAGTGCCGTACCCGGTGGCGAGTCGGTCGGACCCACGGTTGTCCAGAACCGCCACAAAAGGCCTCTGGCCAGGGCCCCTGCCCAGGCTCCAGACAGATACAGAAATCTCCATATATGGGCATATAAGAGACACCAACTTCCATTGTTACCGACTCTGTACTCTACAGCCGGGCACCGTCTAGTATCTATATCTATAAATGAACTACGTCTCTGTGTCAGCCTTGAATTTGCATATGGGGTGGGGGGGCTGACATTCTCACTTCCTATTTGTTTGGTATAAAACTGAGTATCTGAGTATCCTATTCAAGATATTCGAGTAAGCTATCAAGATATTATTGAGAGAAAACAAAGAAAAAAACTTTCCTCCTTTGAGCTGAAAATCGTGGTAGCTTTCCAAGGTAAGGAATGATACTTTGGTGAAAATATTTTATACAAGAAATGGAAATTTCAATGCATTTGATTTTATTCATTTTAAAGGATACTAAACAGCAAAATCCTCTGTTTTAGCATAACTCAAGTGTAAAGATGGACCCGCATAATTCTTAAAGTTAAGCAAACCCAGTAGTTTGCCATTTAGAAGAGTGGTTCTCAAACTTGGTTCCCAAAAGTAAGATGTATTTGGCTGTGGACTTCCATCTCATATTGTGTGCCGGGGACCCTCATACAAGATTTGCGTTGTTAAATGTTTCAATTTCTTTTTGCAAGATTCTTTAAAAAAATAGCCGATAACAAGTTTACAAGGTCTTGCATCAGTTGCATGTAGATCAGCTATTTGATTTACAGTATCGTTAAAGTGGTTAAACTGATTTTGAGCAGCTATAGTAACTCATTTATTTAGACTCTCTGGAACCCATTGGAGGTCCCCGGACCCCATTTTGAGAACCACTGGTTTAGAACAATAGTAAAAAGTTACAAGCGGTGGGGAAATTGCTACAGTATACGAACATGAAATGTGTTGATGAAGAAGAGGACAGGTGGTTCACTTCACAGCTTGTGAGATGCAGTATAGAAGCAAATGGAATGCTCAGTAGTATCTGTTCCCTGTTTCAGCCATGCTTTGTGAGAGTAGACTGTGGAGCATGACCTACGGTGGACTGGAGGAAGAGGATGGACTCCCCCAGAGTGCCATCAGTAGTGGGACACAAAGAGCCACTGCCTCCCTAATGCCAGCCCCCATCTGTCACTCTCAAGTCACCCACCACACTTCTACCGAGCAGACAGGCGATAGAGATTGCTCTCAACTCCCAGGTGTATCCCACAACCACTGGCACTCCGAGGGGAGAACCCCAAACGAGTCACATATTTCGCCTTTGCAGGCCCAGGATCTAGGAGGGAGAGACCTGCTGGGTACTAGACGGATCTCTCTAGAGATGGAGATCCCTGGCCAGGCTTGCTCCAGTGGCGATGTTCCCTTCCTGGTGCCCTCCTTCTGCCAGAGCATCTGTCAAAACTACAGCGACCTCCACATCGGAGGCGACCACGTGCTGCCTCTTTCTGCCAACAACGGCGAGCTCTTGCTCTGCTCCGAAAGCCAGCCTGCCGGTCCCTTTCTGCACTCTTGCGATGTCCCCCTAGCGGTGGAGGATTCTCCCCCGGGACAGGTCTCTCAGGGCGGGCCTCTGTGTCCACTTAGAAGAGGCTCGACCCGGAGGACTGGCGGGAGTGGCAGAGACCGGAGCTTTTTGTTTCAGGGGTGCGAAGGGCCCTTCTCCAACTCCTTGCTCAACCGCTATCTGGAGCACAAACTCTTGGACCTCTACCGGCAGTACATGCTGGAGAACATGGCCAGGGAGGCGGGTGGCAGTGGTTCCGGCTCCGATGCAGGCCCGGCGGTTTGCCCCCTGCTGGGCTCAGAGCTGGTCCTGACCAGCCTGGACCAGATCACGTTACAGCTGAGCCGGGACGGGAACCTGGAGGCGGGAATGGCCAAAGACATGGTCCTCAGCTGCCTGCTGCGCGTGGCCAGCGACATGCAGTCAACTGAGATCAGCACTCCCTTTCTGCAGATCTCCAACGACGACAGCCTCCAGGGATCATCTGCACACAGTTCACACTGAAGGACGTGAACCTCAAAGTCTAGGAACTCTCAACTCATCTGATGTCCCTGTCGAAGACGTTGTCTGATGCTACTTAGTAAGTAGCATCAGACAACGTCTTTGACAGTAGCCCATGTATGGTCTAGTACAGTGGTCCTCAACAGGCGGACCGCGGTCCACGACCGGACCGCGGCACACCTCTCTGCGGACCCTGGAGAAATGATAGAATAAAGGCCTGGGCTGTGGATCAGCAGTCCACACACCTTGGCTGGTAATCCAGTCTGGCAGTGTGCCGCGGGTTCGACTCCCGATCCTGATGGCCTTTACTGCATGTCATTCCCTCATCTCTCTCCCCATTTCAGCCTACCGTCTGTCCCTCCATAAAAAATATAAAAGAAAGGCGAAAGCCACAAAAAAAAAAAAAAAAAAAAAGAAGAAAGAGAAGAAAAAAGTCACCGCAACCGCGAGTTGAATTCTCCGTTGTATTCGCTCAATGCCGAGCAATGTCATGGTGACAATGTTGCGCTGACTGGCTCACTAGCAGTGACACATTCACACATTCAGTTGAATGAACAAAATTTTATTTTTGGAGGTGAATAATGGATATTTGTCAACTCTGCCACCCCAGTATTGGTGTGTAAATAAGACATTGAGAGTAGATTTGAGAAATAAATTTAAAGATAGTCAAGGGGATGTCGTTACATATTGAGCAACTGCAGACTCATAACCCCCAGAAATTTTGGAAGGAAATTAATAAATTGGGTCCCATTAAGAAAAGAGAGATTCCTATGGTTGTAGCATTGGAGAGTGGGGAATGCTGCTCGGACGTAGGAATAATATTAGAAAAATGGGATTTCACAGATTTCACAGATTTGTTTTCCGGGTGTAATCACGATGAGGCTTTCTTGAAAGAAGTTAGCAGTTTAAAAAAGTTAATGGAATGTGAAATGAGTGCAGACACTTACAATTGTAATCCTTATTTAAATGGTAATTTCACTACTGAGGAAGTAAAGAGAGTGATTGAAAAAAGTAAATTAAGAAAAGCTATGGGAATTGATGACATTTCATATGAGTTGTTAGAAATTTTGTTTAATTTGTTTCAATCCTGTTTCGATAGTGGTATTGTTCCTTCGCAGTGGTACAAAACTATCATAAAGCCTATTCCAAAGTTCTCAAAAAATTACCCGAAACTTACACTTAGCTATAGAGGCATAAGTCTAATTAGTAATGTATACAAATTATACTCGTCACTCCTAAATAATACTTACAGATCATTTTGAATGGTCAGGATTTATTGTTGACGAACAGAACGGTTTCCGTAAAGTAAGATCTTGTATTGACCATATTTACTCAGTCACTACCATTGTTAGAGCGAGACTTCAAGAAAATAAATCTACATATGCATGTTTCATTTTGTAAAATGACAACCATCTGTGCTAACTTTTTCTGGTTAGAGGACTATGAAAAACTGGAATTTTGTTTTAGGAAAGGTAATTTTGCTTTAGCAGACTTTTTATGCAAAGCGTGGGAAAAAAGGCAAAATGCTTTGTTTGTGTAAATATGTTTCTTGTACACAATGCAATATTGAAGCAATGATATGGTGTGTCCTGTAAGTCCATGTGGGCTGGGCGCCTTTGGTGCATGACACAAAAATAAAGAATCTATCTATCTATCTATTGGTTGGTTGGTTGGGATGGCACCCGGTTTGTAGAAGCTTGGTTTGACTGTACTAAACAGGCATAGTTGTTTCTAGGGGAGGGGGGCAGCCCCAGACCATGGGGCCCTGCACACGGCCAGCGACCCGCAATTTTATTTGCGTGCGCATGAGACTGGACCATGGTCTTATTTTAAAAAAAACATTGTGGAACTTCTGCATTTCTAGTTGAGGACCCCTGGTCTAGTAACTAGACCATACATGGGCTACTGGTGGCCCGGGGGCCACATGCACGCCGTGCCCCCACCATCACTTAATGTGCCCCGCAGGTTAATATCAGAATACTGATATATTGTTGATTTAACTGTTACGATTCCAAACATGCAAACATGACCCACTTTAATTACTTCAGTCTATATTAGTATAGCTTAATGACTAGTATTAAAATGTCATTGTCTTTTTTTGTGTCCAATATATTTGGATTTGTTAAACAAGTTAACATAACTATAACTAAATGCATTTGAAATTAAATTAAAAAAAAGGTTATTTTCAGGATTGCAATGTAAAAATGGCAAGAAATAATTCAGGATTTCAATTCAGATAATAGCAATAGCAATAGTAAAAAATAAAATCGGCTATTTTTGCTACGACAGTATGCAATGTGGCCCTCTGGAGTGAGTGTGGCAATATAGTGGCCCTCTCCATCATCAAAGTTGCCCATCCCTGTACTAGTAGACCCTGCTATGGTCGCATTAAGTAAGAGCATCTGCAACTTTATTAAGACAGACATAAAGAATGTTCGTATTGCAGTAACCTGACATGCCTTCATTTCAGTTATGATATGGAAGTTGCTGTTAAAAGGATTTTTATCCTGTGGGGCGCATTTGAAAGGAATTTGTATGAAAATGATAGAATATGATTCTCCTTTGTAACCAGGATTTTCTTTTTTTTTACCTTTTTTTCTTTTTCCCCCATACTATTTTCTTCTTTTTCTGGCGTTGTCTGTAATAAAGACAATAAAGTAATTAAGTGACATGGTAGACAAGGTTTTCCTATCATTCTCTTAAGCCTGGTAATATACAAATAAATGAATATAAAACGTGTATAGGCCCTATGTACTTACACATGTGTCGCTATAGCCTTCCTGGGATCCATTCCTTCAGAGTTATGATGATGATTATTAAAGGGATTGTGACATTTAAAAAAAGGTTTTGGAATTGTTTTTATTTTTTTTTAGGTTTTCTAATCTCAATTGCACCCAAAAAACATGAACTTTTAACATTCAGTAGATTTTCTGTGATCTGGGGTTTTCTGGCTCAAACAGGTGCTCTGATTTTCCTGCTGTTTGTGATGTAAGATCCTGCAAATCCCATATATGTCAATGGAATTTGCCAGCAGATGTCACTGTTTTCACTGTTTTGCCTGTTTTCATTGTAGCTCAAAAGGCTTCCAAACCCCAAAGAAAACTTCAGACCACAGAAAATCCAAAGTTCAGGTTTTTTGGGTGTAATTGAGGTGATAAAACCTAAAATAAAAAATAAAATTAAAAATAAATTAAAATGAATGTCATAAAACCTTTAAGCAATAGGAGTATTCATTAGTGCTTATAACTATAATTATACAGTGTTAAAAGCAGATCATGCATTATATAAGTATGTTTATTAATATTAATATTGGCTACAATTATAGACATGGGCTTCATAGAATGTTTTACCGAACTGTCATATTCAAACATGATTGCATAGTACATCATATTTATTTGTATCTCCCTGTAGCTTAAAAGTAATGTCCCCCAGGGAGGGTGGTGTGTTTTGTTATCTGCAGTTCTGTAAATCTGTCACAAGAGGGGAGCACAGTCACTCAACGTATTAACCCGCCTAACTAATGCTTTAACGTCTCCCTCGAGATACATCCCCCCTTATAGTCTATAGACACACAACATGACATTCACTTCCTCTGTGGTGCGCTCTCGTTCATTTCCTCTTTCTTCCTCTCTTCATCTTTCCTACTTTCTACAAGGCAGCTCTCTTTACTCTCCGTCACATCCACCTTGAATCCATCCACCTAATGGTTCCTATCACCAACTCCCTGCTCCTCTAATCTACGATGTCATCAAGACCACATCATAAATCTGTACTAGTATACAGGCCCGGCAGCCAGGCAGGCACTAATCATGCCAAACGTAACGTTACATTCTGTATGTGTACCGTTATGATATAAAAACAGTATACCAAAAAAAAAAGAGAGAGTTAAGGATCTCTGCACTGGATGATCTTTTTTTTTTGGTGCGCACCAGCATATTGCACACGTACTGTAGCAACGACAAAGCAGAACCGCCAGGGTTGAAACTCAGTGGAGCTGAACAGCAAAACGCGACGTGCTATTTTTCACATTTCACTCCATTTAGAGCCCTTTGAAAGACCCACCACTCCATTCCGGCTCAGTGCAGCCGTGGCCTTCTGCGTCCAGTGTTTGATCAGCTTCCTTGTTTCCTGTCCAAACAGAGAGCCACTAGAGGAAACTGTGTTTACAAAACCGAGCTCCGCAGCCGGAGCCCTGTGAAGTCTCAAGGCCAACAGAGACACATGTTTAGTATTTCGACTTCTATCTGGATTGAACATTCCAGGTACAATGTTAACCCATTTAGACCTGACCGAAGTTAAGACCTGGCAGTCGTTCTCAAACATTGTCATGTCAAGGACCAAAATGTATATGTATCTGGCCGCCGACCCCCATTTTAAAATGCGTTACTTGGGACCCTCCCCAGAAGCAAATATTTGAGTAAAAAAATGTTCGCTCTGAAAGAATATATAGTCATAGATTTGCGACACACTTTCACGATTTCTCTAAAATAGCAGATCTACTGTACATGCAAGCTCCGAGTGCCGCGCTACGAGCTTGTAGATCTGCTATTTTTCAATAGCTAAAAGTATAACATCATTTCTCCACAACACCAAAAGGGGTTCCCTCCCAGAATGGGTTAAAGGAACCCGAATCCTGACAGACCTAAACAAAAACACACTCGCGCATAAATATGATTCACCCGCCACCCCGGCCCAAACTGTGCAAGCATATTCAAACAAACTGATTTCCACAGACCTTGGGAAAATGAAAAACAGGCCTCTCCTTTCCAGGAGGAGGTTGAGAATTGGAGAGAGAGGCTTGTCGGTAAAAGCTATGGTCTGCCTGTCGCACAAGTTAATTTAGTGGCGCACGTTATGCATTCAAAGCTAGCAATATTGGTACTGTACTTTCCGACTAGTCCCCCACCAGAATGAGTCTGTATGATTCTTTATTAACTTTTTATACCAGTGGATTAACAGATGGACAAAGAGGACTCTCTGTCCTTCATGTATCACAGAGTATTTTAACACAGTGAGAAAGTAATTAATTTCATTGCTTTCCCTTTCTTTAGCGAGAAGAAGTTTATTCTTTATGACAGAAACGAGAAACCAGACAGTCTAAGGCCAATGAAAGAAGCAGGAGGCACAAAAGAAACTATCCCTCAGGCCTGAATTGGTGCGTTGGAGTGTCTTTCAGGAGTTCATAAAGTAATTTCCTCATCACAAAGAGCTTTTAACATGGAGGTCGACAGAGGCAAGGACAGGATTTCATATCAAACCCAAGGCCACGCAGGCTCTGACTATTATGACTTAATGGTCTGTACCATTCTGTGACTGACATTGTGCGATGGCTTACTTACTTACAGTACATGTTCCCGTCCTTGTCTCATTGTCTCCTATATGTGATGGTCTAATTAAGAAACCTCACAACATTTATTAATCAAGACCCTTTACATAACAGTTGGTTCAGTTTTATGCTGGATTAGAGATCACAAGAACACCATTTAGGCCTATGTGATGTTCACTAGTTCCATTGTAAAAATGTGTACTTTAAAAATAAATAGTCTTCACTGCATGTGTCTATCTGCACATTATAATTCTCTGGTATTTGTCTAGAAACACACAAGTAATCTTTTTCCACTATTAACCACAGTGGCTGGTATATCTCAAAATGGGGCCATTTTGCAAGCCAACTACCGTACATTTTAATATAACCGCATTCCAAACAATGGTGAGTTATGCTTGAAACCAATATACTGATTGACTGATTGATGGAATAAGTTATTAACAGTTCCATTGTACTCAATTCATCATCGTGACGACATAGCTATATTAACAATAACACTAAAACAATAATAGATATACATGTCTACAAAGGGGCGTCAGAGTTGTGTGAGAGATGTCCCTCACACAGGGCTCCTTCAGCGGAGCTCGCTGAGGCCTCATTCACACGTACCAAACACCAACAATCAAGCAATTTTTGGTAATTATTTTGGGCCACCACAATGCTTTTCCAATGGGAGTCACATGGTTTGATCAAACATTTGTGTTTGATTGCTGATTGCTGATTGCTCCCCCCCTCATCAAACACAGATGTTTGGTCAAACCATGTGACTCCCATTGAAAATGAATTGGAGCAGCAATCAAACAGCAATCAGACAATCACAAACACGGACCGAACATTTGTTGTGTAC
Source organism: Protomyctophum parallelum (assembly GCF_964188405.1). Taxonomy (NCBI): domain Eukaryota; kingdom Metazoa; phylum Chordata; class Actinopteri; order Myctophiformes; family Myctophidae; genus Protomyctophum; species Protomyctophum parallelum. The sequence goes on along the minus strand of NC_139707.1, from coordinate 42,604,252 downwards.
GTGTGAATGAGGCCTGAGGGAGTGCATTGTTTGCTTCCATCTGGGCCTCCGTCTGGGCAAGCTATAGAACGGCGGTCCCCAAACGTTTTAGCCTGTGACCCAAAACAGACATTAGACAAGACATTCGCCCTGGGAAATAGCAGATCTACGTTTTGACTTGTCAGATTTAAATTAACGGCAAGTACAACCGATGCATGTGTATCGGTTTAATATGACACCCTTAGTTACTGTACTGGGACGTGCAGAGAGTGTTAGAGGGGCAGGGGCTGAAATCCCGTAAGAGAGGGCACTTTTGGACAAAAATAGCAGATCTACAAGCTCACAACACGTCGCAGCGAGGCGCGTTGAGAGCTTGTAGTTCAGCTATTTTCGGGGCGCAACCCAGCACTCTTTAGCTAGTGGAGATGCGGTGTAACGACATGGATTTCTGATTAAATTTGCAAAATGGCGTGTTCAAGTTCAGGAGACTTTGGAAAGAAATCTCCTGAATGCTGCCCTCCGGCATTGGAATGGAAAGGAGTGGCATTTGCATTTCTTCCACCATAGTAAATTGCTGCATTCGTGGTCTGGAGAGAGGGCAGTTGTTTTACAGACGGGTAAAAGGGCAGGGGGCCTGAAGTCCCCTTTGATGTCGTCTGTGTGTGCACGTACCTGGTTCAGGAGCTGAGAAGGTCCTCCTTATGGTTACCTTCCATTGGGGTGACTGACCTGTGTTGAAGCAGCAGCAGCATGCCTGGAACCCTTTCATGGCAGCTCTGCTTTGCATCCGTCTGATTGACACTGGGACACGTAGGCGGGTGGAATGGGAGAACACACTATTTCCCGGTCAGTCAGCGGCTCAAGGTTGCATGGAGCCCGTGGCGGAGTGTGCTGACCTTGGCTGAGCAGGAGCCGACAGAGAGAGAGACCTTGAGAGACAGCGGGGCAGCCTAGGATCTGGCTCCCAAAGAGCTGGGGAACATAATGTGATAATGCACGGCTATATATCACCCCACGCATTGCCTAGTATGTGGATGTGGAGGACATACGTTACAGCGTGCTTTAAAAGCAGATTTCTTTCTTGTCTTCACGTGTTTCTCATTTTCTTTTAACATATTATATCTTATATTCCATATAAAGTACAAGTTAATGTAGCACTATTGTAGCACAGAATCAGTAGATTTCCTACTTATTCTTAACATGTGATGCAGCAGGAATCATGTGAATAATTCTCACTGAACAACAGTGCTTAACTTGTAGGAAAGAACAATCGTTGATGTTCTGTTTCAAGATAACAAAACAAAACAATGATGCCTGTGTTTTCCTTAGCTAATTGTAATTCAGGATATGATGCACTCTATAGCTATAGTCTGTGCATGGGTGAGGACCTTCCCTTTGAAAATATTTCAAGCTGAAAGGTATCATGTTTTGATTGAGTGTGTTGAGCCTATGCTCAGAAACAGTAACATTAATGGGCCTAACATTAGCATTCGGGTGCTAATGAGTAGTTGAAAATTCGCTTAAAAAGGCCCACATCATGTTGCAGGCTTACAAGCATTGATAGGCTAATGTACATTCACATCATGAATTAAAATAATTTCAGAAATCAGAGCAAAACAGACACATAGCCTGCCTGGCTGCTTAGCATGCAGTAACCCATCTAATCATTTCTAGTAGGCCTATACTTACCCAGTGCTGCTTGCTTGCTGCACAGGATGAGGCCTACATTGTCCTGGTTACAGCTGGCCAGAGCATGAAAAATATTAACCCAAAGTCTTGTGTTTACTTTATAGGCTACTCCATCCGATCCATTGTGTCCAACCATGACTCCTCCATGTTGTTTTTACGAAAGTAAGCGTCAAGTAGCCTCATTAAGTCATTCATTTCCTCTCAGAGTGGTGTGCATTTTATTTTGGTTTTATTTTGAAATCATACTGGAAATAGAAATCGCTTCCAACGGGCAACAGTTGGCAGCAGGAGGCTGGAGCACGTGCTGCCTCTGGCTCTATAGCGATGATAGTGGAGCCACAGCTAGCCTAATATTTAGTATATGTATTTTTATTGCATGCACACTTGCGTGTGCAAAGTTTTGTGATCCCCCCCCCCCCCCCCTGTTTTTTTTTTGCCTTTTCGCTCACTACCGCCATTGGGAACTTCCAACAGAATCGTCCACTTACGGGACTAAAACACTTCTTTATTGAAAACTACGGATTAATACTATTGCAAACGCACTGCGTCTAACATTTGAGGCATCAGGGTCAGCACCGTATATTTTGCATTTGAACATGTTCGGAGCCCTATACGGTGCCAGCTGGTGTCGCGGCCGGGCTCAGGGGAATGAAGCATTGAGACTCTCGTAGATTGAAAATGTCAGAATCGATCAAAAAATGCATCTACGGGAGACTCTAAATCTTAGGCTAGCTGTGGCTCAGGTGCGTACGGTCCTTCTCTGTCACCGTTAGTGCTTACTATGGCGGTGTATATGGTCATTGCCTGTTTTCTGCTTACAGGTCTGTTATCTGTGTGGTGCATATACTACTGTAGGCCTAGTCTATGGCGCTTACATGTTTTCTATGGTGCTTTTTATGGTGCTCACCTGTTTGTTATCTATCCGTTATCTATTCTATGGTGCTTAGATTAATTCCATACCAACAATCCAGTTTAATATAAAATCTGATATTTGGAAATCAACGAGATGTTTTCTAAATTGTATAAGCAACACAACACACAATACAAATAAAGCTTAGCTTACATTTTAATTGGGTCTGGGCCGGTAAGGGACCTGGATATTGGATCGGGGCACTAGCTGGCACAAAAAAGGTTGAGAAAACAGTAATACTAATACTTAAAGCATAATTCAAATTTGAAATGTTTGCCTTATATAGGTTTTCAATGGTACCCCAACGTTCAACCCCTGAATTGACCATGATCCACAATTTATGTAATGATCAATTTTTAATATGTTATTAGGATGACCCAAAGGATCATAAAATACCTTGAACGATTACTATTGTAATTTCTTTTGGGTCACCCCCTTTATTAGCTTAGATTGACTGGCCTATGTCTCCTATCCACTACATACAGGAAGCAACCAAGAAAACAGACACGTGACCAGCAGATGGAGTCAGAGTGGATGTCACAGAGGCACTGTCCTTCTTTGAATGATGTCATTTGACTTAAGTAAGTAAAGTATACTTGCCGAGCCATGTGGCGCATAGGTCAGGAGCCTACTGTATCTTGTGTTTCTGTACAGCATGAGGTGGCTTGATGTACATCAATATACTTGAAGTATGTCCCTGGCCTAGCCCCATATGTTCCCTCTCCCTACGCTCATTCTGTAGCTCCGAGATGAGGTCACACACTGGGCCCCTCCCACCGTGTTTCAGAAACGGCGCAAGTTTCCGCTATGTAAGTATCTTACCCTGACGCCACGATTAATCCAAACGTGAAGGGGACGTGAAGGGTTTACACTAATTCAACCATAACAACGCCCAAGAAAATCCAACTAGAGATTTGAACCGAGCCTTTACGTCCCGTATTTTGTCAGTCGCTTCCATGTTTATCAAGGAAGTGTGCGTGTGCGCGTGCATGTCGAGTGAACTGAAGTCAGTTGGAAATTTCGACCAGGGGAGGCGCCGGGGAGGCGCTAAAGCTTTTCAACTTCATGGAAGTGACTGACAAAATACGGGACGTAAAGGCTCGGTTCAAATCTCTAGTTGGATTTTCTTGGGCGTTGTTATGGTTGAATTAGTGTAAACCCTTCACGTCCCCTTCACGTTTGGATTAATCGTGGCGTCAGGGTAAGAAACTTACATAGCGGAAACTTGCGCCGTTTCTGAAACGCGGTGGGAGGGGCCCAGTGTGTGACCTCATCTCGGAGCTACAGAATGAGCGTAGGGAGAGGGAACATATGGGGCTAGTCCCTGGCCATGATGTAGCCTACAAGTACTGTACACCCCCTGGACATGACACTAGTATGTTGCAGGGATATACCCCCAATCCTACCCTTTATGCTTAGTGCTAATTTTGCCAAAAAGCAGGGGGCATTGGGTCCCATTTTTGTAGTCTGTATGACCCGGCCGGGGATTGAACCCTGACCTCCAAAACTCAGGGCGGACACTCTAACCACAAGGGCCAAGGCCACTGAGCTGGCTTTTTGTTTATAAATTGTAATACTAGCGGCTGTAGCTCAGGAGGTAGAGCAGGTCTTCCAATGATCCGTGGGTCGGCGGTTCGAATCCCGGCTCCTCCTGTCGAAGTGTCCTTGGGCAAGACACTGAACCCCACTTTGCCTCAAGTTGTTGCCACCGTTGGTGTGTGAATGTGGGAAGTGAGGACGCTGGCGTCGACTGTTCGCCGCTTCACCTCCCAATGTATGTATGAATGAACGAACCATTGTAAAGTGCATTGAGTAAGCACGTAATGCATAGAAAAGTGCTATAAAAATGCAAACCATTATTAATTATTCATAAATCAATATGAATGCAATTAGTATTTGTTGTCCCACATAACCTCCTCGGAAGTACAAATCCACAACCAACTGTACTGTATATTACCAGAGCAGATAGCACAATGTTGTTGTTTGCTTTATTGCACTTGCAAACCATGCCAGTCCTCTTTCAGTAATTTGGTCATTAACTTGTCTCTGATCTTCAAGTTCAAATTCCCTGTGAGCCTTTGATCCTTTGAAATAGCATAGTAAAAAAACACCATTGCATTTTAAATTGGAACTGCATTTCTTGTTTTGTTTTTGTTGTATTAGTTTGGCTGTAGGATTAGTATGGCGTACACACACACAGCCCTTCAAAACAAGAGAAATATAATAATAATAAGTACAATAATGAAAGAGCGGCTGCTCAAGGCCACATTCTGTCGTTTGGGAAGCAAACACTGTGCATGTATTACTCACTTCATCCACGCACCATGACTCATTTCCTGCTAGTGATTTACAAACAAACCCTCACGTTGTGGTCATTGTTTTGTATGCTGTACGTGTAGCGGTTTCTGTAAAAACTGGAAAGTTTTGGACAGGGGAGACGGAGCAGATATACAATTGATGAATGGACAATGCCAAGTCAGTTTTTCTTTTCCGTTGCTGTTATCGGTGGGAGAGATGAAGTAAATCCGCACCTGAATGTCCTTCACTTTGAAATGCAGCGTACGTGTCCTTCACTTCCATTGTTAGCTCAAGTTTCTTTATTTTCTCTCCTGTTCTCTCAACTTTCTCCAGGTATGTAGGGGAGTGTCAGGTATTCACTATCTCACATTCTAACCAGCCTCATCTCCATTCTCTCTCTCTCTCTCTCTATCTCTTCCCCCTCTCCCAGTCCCCCTCCCCCTCCTCTCCAAGACTGTCTCCTCCTGGCACAGCAACATTGTTATTAGTGTCATAATTTACCTCCTTATGCAAACATGACCCTGTCCTCGATACGCTCAAAGGCAAAATATTCATACTGTAGTCACCGTGAGACCAATAAAGAATGACATATAGGAGGACATAAATTATCACCAGCTATTTCATATTTCACTGAGTAGCCCTCCTCCCCTCCAAAACACTGTGCACACGCACACGCACACACACGCACACACACACACACACACACACACACACACACACACACACACACACACACACACACACACACACACACACACACACACACACACACACACACACACACACACACACACACACACACACACACACACACACACACACACACACACACACACACACACACACGCGCACACACACACACACACACACACACACACACACACACACAGATAAGGGGTAATGTAATGCATGAGCATGTATGTGTATTTGCACGTGTGTTCTTCTCCAATAGCTTTACACATGAAAAAAAAGGTACATTTGACATATGACATATGTTTTACATAAGATAAATAGATCAGCAAGGACAGGCATGGGAGGGAAAGGGCAAGAAGAGAGGCAGAGAGAATTGAGGGATGGAGACAAGTAAATGTGATATGTGTATACTTTATAGGGGACAGGTGAGGCATTCTGCGTTTATATTTCTGTTTTGTCTTAATGTGTTTTCTAGACGTTATACTGTCTCAATAAATCCACCGCGACTGTAAATATCTTGGTTATGTATGTTGCCAAACAAAATGGGAAACGTGGAGTGTTTATTTAACCCAGAGAGTGCAGGGGGGGGGGGGGAGGTTATAGGGGAAAGTGAGAAAGGGTTTTGTTTTTGGCATGGAGGAACCTTAATGGCATGAACTAAGTTGAATGGATTCTAGGTGGACTATTGTGCCATATGGATTCAGTAGCCTATGCAGACTTATGGGTTTGACCTTGGCAGCCTCTCTCTCTCCCTCCCTACATGTTACCCCCATCACCACCACCACCACCCCCTCCCCCGTGTCCCACTCAACCTTGGCTAATTAGCTCACATCCCAGTGGGACATGTTCAACACACAGTACATCCACAACAAGGACGTTACAACAGCAACTACCCCCCCCCCCAACTCCTACTTGCCTCCTCCTCACTCATGTTTTCACCAGCACTTAGTGCCATGTTTCCTTGACTGTGTGTACAGTATAATATTGTATAGTATACATATATAAAAGTGTAGAAGTAGCCTTGCCAAGCCATGAGGAGCCTATCTCCTGTTTCTGTAGCGTGAGGCAGCTTGACGTACGAGTACACCCCCTGGACATGACGCTAGTATGTCGCAGGGACATATAAAAGTGTACTGCCAGTATTTAATTACTTCAAGAGTCAGACTCTCAGACAAGTAATTAACATATTTTGAAGTTGCATTACTTTTTACAATCCGTTTCTTCAGCCATATAAATTATTATGACATTTGTATTGGATGCAATTAAAGCGCAAATAACATGCATTTTAAAACTGCTTTTAATATTTAATATCATATTGTCTATGTCCCTCAAAGTTATTTCTAATGGTTTGAGCCTCAATCACCACTCTGATATAACTAGTCCTTGTCATTTCTTTCTGGACTTTGAAAGCAGTTTTAGATGCAGTACCACAATGTCCTGAGGTGGTGGGGTGCTGATATGCAGATTATTTAATATTTGAGTCATTATAATACTGATGCTAGATAAAACCAGGCTTGTTTCCATTACATGCCAGCTTGGAAAATCAACAATGGTGGACATTGTAAACAAAGTGGAAATGCAAATTTGGAACTGAAGACTAAAGAAGAGGAGGAATTATACAAAGTAGGGTGACATTGATGACATCACGATGAGACCAAAATCAGTTGAGCTGTTCCTGAGAGCAATTTCCATTAAAGCACCTGTATGATATGAAAGCCTGATTGTTCAAAATTGGTTATTTGTGGGGATAGAAAACACATATGGGAGCCCCAAAAACACAAAAGAAATGGAAAAAGTTGAATTTTATGTTACAGGTCCTTTAACACTTGCAAAAAATTGGTCTCCGCCTGTATGTCTATACCCGGTTTTAAAAACCTTGCATTGTGTAATAGAGTAAATCACCCATTATACTATAGAATAGAATGATTACGATAAGGTAATAAGATAATAAGACCTTTATTGATCTCTTGGGGGAAAGTATAGCGGTATAGAGCGCCAAAGTCCTGACGTCACTCGCTCATCCCATGGTTCACGGAAGTAATTTCTCTATAGAGAATAACATGGGGTCCTCTTGAAACCGTCTCATATAGTGGTCCAAAAATAAAAAAAACTGTGTCTCTGTGTCGTTAACGACCGTCAGTCACTCATATTTGATACAGTCTGTTTCTAGCGAAGATCTAACTAATTCAGCAGCAGTAACATTAGCGTTTTCTCACAGTCAATTGATGATGTCCATATGAGTGAAACGGCCGGGATGACATGTTTATTTTTCAAACACAGACCAAGAGAACACCAAGCGGTCAAGACACCACACACAGCATTTTGTCATTGTAACATCCAGTTACAGATATTTGGCTCTTCAAAATAAGGGTTGCGCGCAATAAAACATTGACAATGCACGATAGATAGATTAATTAATCCTGGCGGTCAAAGGGATAACTATGGGGCTGACTATCAGGCACATTTTCAACATGTGTTCTATTTAGAGACTGATGTTTCAGCCATTGAATAATAATAATAATAATAATAATAATAATAATAATAATAATGACTCTACCCCAGCCACCAGTCTCAATTCTGCAGTAAAAAAACAATAACAAATTCAGTCACCTCACCATCCCATTTGGCTTGCTTGAAATTTAGAGTACAGTCAAATTTGAACAGTCCTGATTGCGACCAAAGGTCGCAGTTAACTATAGAATCATGCCTTTTCCGTCACTCAAAATCCCCATACATGGCCCGTTTCTCGTCACTCAAAATCCCCATATACGAGAAAGCCGCCATATATTGTGCCCAGGTCTCGTGACATCACTATGACATCATCATCCCCATACATGGGGAAAGCCATGGCCAAACCTGTTTTTTATTGTGCATTTCTTGGTCAAAGTTGATCCCATGCCAAAGCGACAGCACTGCGCCCAGCAGTCTGCCGCCACCCAGGCGGATGCGTGACTGATACCCGTCCATTTAAACTCTAGACGGGCCTGCCCCAAAGGTATTTGTGCAGCCGCGCCTGGCAGCCGGCGAAAACTAGAGTTCTCAACAGGTCCGAAAGTTAAGGCCCGGCCCTACCTGGGCCCTCATCAAACCCTGTACACTCAAGACACTGCCCCCCGCTGCCACCCTTAGATCTCCATATATGGAACTGACCTGTTCTGACATTCCATTATGTTGATATGACCTCATCACACCCTGTACACTCAAGACACACTCCATATAAATGGCCAGTACACTGGCTTCTCTCCCTCAGGCGTCTTACTGGTGTTATTATTCTGTAACAGTAAAATGTACTGTAACAGAAATAACATAGTAAGCCAAGTTGGTAAATATAAATTCACTGTATTACTGACATTTGAACGGTAGTCATTTGTTACCGGGTTGTATAACCAGTAGCATGCGAAATACTTCAATTCGACAATTGATATTTGTGCTTAATAGTTGATACTACACTTCCATTCCATTTCAAGGCACCATTGACAATTCACAAAATTGCATACATTTCATTGGGCTCTTGTCGCTGTCCGTGTCTGCAGGTACCGGCACACACACACACACACACACCTTTAAGATGAGGTACATGGCCACCTCTTTGAGGCCCAATCCACTTCTCTAAACCGAAGGACATGGCCACCTCTCAGAAGAGGAGGCACTTGTCCTCTGCTATTCTGCTGATGACCTTCTCTTCCTCCTCCTCTTCATATTCCTCTCCATCTCTCACTGCTTTAGCATCTGCCTGCATGCAGCATGTTTTTGCCATGTTGTTGTAACTGCAGATACAACCACTTTTACGTTCTTTAATGCCAACCAACCTCAAGGTGAAACGATTCAAAAGCAGTGAATGATGTTGTCGCTGCATACAGGAACATTTCTTATGATTGAAACATATCAATATTTTCTATAAAACTGCATTAGGAGTAATGTTACAGTTACTTATAATTTATATGCAAAAACGAAACGAAACGAAAGTCTTTAAAAAAGATATATACATATATATATATATAATTTTTATCCCACGATTTTGCAACCCATTTTTTTCACCCAGTGCCCAATTATCTAATGTAATCTTGGGCTCTACACTTCCTCTGCCAACCTGGGGGGGCAGCGGACTGACCTCATGGTTCCTTCTGTGCATGAGGAGTCCAAGCTGCTTCTTTTCACCTTACAGGGGAGAGTTTCCCCGGCCGGACGTAGCGCGTGGAAGGAACACGTTATTCTGACCAGTTTCTTTCCCCTCCATCAGGCGCCCCGGCTGGCCAGGGGGAGGTAGTTTAGAGACCAGGATTACTGCATGTTTTTTGTGAGGGTCTACCCTAGGGGACACGGGGAGAACATGCAAACTCCACACAGAAGAACCCCACCTCGGGTATGGGCACTGATGACGCAGAGGAGAGAACACGCTTCCAGCGCCCACAGCGTCCCCAGCGGTCATGACAAATAATGTTTACATTATGATTGTGCCTGACCACCCACACATGAAAAATAATGGTTACATTAGCTCTGGTCCATAGCTCTAATGCTATGTTACACTGTTACTAAATTGCTGTATGTGTCACCATGACTATTTACAGTATGGCATAATTTAGCTAGTCTATAGTGCGTAGACTGTTTGTATGTGCATATTCAGTTCGACAAATATCTCATTCGATCAAATGAACACATAGAAGTAATTCTATTCAGTCGAAACTTCTGGAGCCAGGCAGCTGCTTTCCTTGACTTCAAGTCTCTGTACTGCTCCACAGTGGAGCGTTCCAACCTACATCGTCAAGCAGAGCGGGCCTGCTGCCCATCCTCCAGAGTGACTGCACAGCTGTTCATCCTCCTGCCTATCCTCCAGTGCTGCTGCGCCTAGATACTATGTCCCCTGCCTCTTATAATTGCCCTCCGGACCTGCCTTTCGGTCCTGCCCCTTGGTCACATTACGTTCTTCTGCCCTTCCCCCATGCTATCCGCTTGACTCAGGTCTCCAGTTATCCTTCTGTATATCGTCGCTGTCGGGAGGATACACTCTTCACGTGTTGTTTAAGAAAATATAACCAATCGAAAGTATTAAAAAGCGCTTCTGAAGAAACCTCTGAACTCAGAACTCCACATTGGATCCTCAAACTGTCTGTAAAAGCAACTATAACTCAACGCTCTCTCCCCTGTGGCAGGCAGAGAAGCATGGCTGCAGCAGTAACAGACACACATGCAGTGCACCTGTTAATCAAACTTAGTACTGACGGTAATGTTATGAAAACAATTCAATCTTTTTCTAAAATCCATTTTTCCGAGGAGAGCAATGTGACAAGAAAGTATTTCATATTGCATTTCTCATGCTAGTTCTACTGAAACGGCAACTCGGTCTCTGCTAAACCCTTTTTGCAAAGTTATTGTAATATTATTGTAATAAGTCCTGCTTATTATCGTAGGCCTATATAAGCAGTGTCACAAAGAATCTAGGCATTCTTTCACATGTTGCGATGCACTGTGAGCTTGGAGATCTAACTGTTCTTGTCAATGACGCATAATGAAGGAGAAAACCTCATCTCCACAAATTGGTGATAATATAATAACACATGGAAGTAAACAATATACAAAGTCACAATACCAACTTTGATGAGTCAGTATTGCTTAAGGTTTCCTTCATTTTCTGAAAAATATATATATTTTGTTTTTTCATTTTCTTTTCTTTCTTTCTTTTCTTTTAATTTTGGACTTCCCGACAGCAGAGATATACTCCCAGTACATTGCCCTGCGGTCTCCAGCTCCACCCCTGTCTATACCTCCATGGAAAACCATCTAATAGAAGAGTTACGATATAGAGGGGGCAGAAACCGAGTGCTCGAGCGCTGTTCATGCAGCCTGAACTGAGCCACGCTGGAGTTGGAAATACATTGTTTTCAACGAGGGCAGCACAAACAAGAGCTATTTTGTGTGCAACATGACAACTGTTTTAAAGTATTGTACAGTAACAACTAAAGTCTCTCTAATGTTTATGTTGTGCTATTACTACAAAACAATTTAAAATGAAGGGATTTAAAATCATTAAAGCCAGAGTCCAATGCATTTCTGCCTACTTCCGGTCCAGGACTTGGCCCAGTTGGTTGTCCCCACGCTCAATGCGTAGTCTATGTATAGGAGAGCCGCCATTGGACTGAAGCCCCATTAAGTGAACGCAGGTTGCGTAACTCTGTCTATATCTAGACACTTTTGCTTATTAGGAACGCTGAGTAGGCCTACAATGAAAGGAAACACTATGACCGCATACCACAATTCACCATAACACAATGTGTCACAGCGTCAAACAAAACAGAAATGCGGTAGTAACAAGATAACATTTAAAATGTATATATTTACTTGCAGAGATGCTAGCTTCTCTGACTTTGTTTGCTGTAGGCAGGGTGACCTTGAGCATGTACTGTACCGTACTGTATACTGAGCTGACCTTGTACTGGACACCGTTTCAAGAGAGAAGAGGTAGAGAACCCGAGAGAAGGCATGGGCACAGAGAGAGAAAGATTGTAGTGGAAAGCAAAGCAATACTCCGTAGATAGATGTTTGTCTGAGCCTAGCTGTTCATAAATGAACAAATACCACTGGCTGTGGCCAAATGTGTGTGCATGTACAGTACAGTACGGGGAAGAGGTCCATGGCTGCATTAAACAGTGAGCTCTGTTTGTTTGTTCGTGCAGCCTCTGTGTCATTGAGTTGCTTCCATTAACTACTGGAACTACTGTGCACTTTCCAAACCCCCCCCCCGAGGGTCACTCTGTGAATACAAACACAGCAGCACACAACTCCTGTGTTCTAAGACACTGTGACACTGTAACGTTGGCTTTTTTATGAAGCACAAATCTCTGATCTCAAATGCACCATAATTGCACAGATGTGCACAAGCATGCCATGCACGCGCGCACACGCACACGCGCACGCACACACACACACACACACACACACACACACACACACACACACACACACACACACACACACACACACACACACACACTCTGCTGTAAGTTAGAGACATGAGTCCTTGGAAAGTGCAGTATTCAATTTGTAACTCTTATGGAGACAAGGACACAGTCCTTTATGAGCACGGCCACAGAGAGAAAATGGAGGTAGTTACCACGGCAACCGCCAGAACAGCACACAACAAATCAACAAACAAAGCAGTGCGAGACTTTTCCAGGAGAACCATTTAATGCAAAGCCTTGAATCCCACAAAAGTTGTCTTCTCAAGTTGTTGAGGCCTGTCTTGTGGGTTTCTAAGCCCCAGTGTTTGGTAAAAACCTTGTATTTTCTCCAGACTTTTGTTTCAAGGCCAGAGCTACTGAAATGTGCCAAAGAGCTGTCTTGTGTTGGGTCATGGCAACCTCAGTTTCATTTGTGTGAATCAGCCTTCAGGAAATGCTTACTGCTGCAAAAGCACACAACATAAGAAACACACACTTATTGAAAACATTTGCGTGTGTGTGTGTGTGTGTGTGTGTGTGTGTGTGTGTGTGTGTGTTCACTTGACCAATCTGCACACACACTGGACAAGTGAGAGATTAGACAGTGAGAGGACAAAAGCCACAACAAAAACTCCCTATTCCTGATCTGGTTCAGCTGAGAAATCAAATAAGTGGGGAAACATGACCACCTATTATGGAACCTATACTCTTTTTTTTTTTTAAGCATTTACAATGCAACATCATGAGTATTAATTTCGCTTAATTTAAAGGACCTATAACATAAAATTCAACTTTTTCAAATTCTTTTGTGTTTTTGGGGCTCCCATAATGTGTTTTCTATCCCCACAAATAACCAATTTTTAACAATCAGGCTTTCATATCATATGGGTGCTTTAATGGAAATTTCTCTCTGGAACAGCTAAACTGATTTTCTCCTCATCGTGATGTCATCAATGTCACCCTACTTTGTATATTTCCTCCTTCAGTCTTCAGTTCCAAATTTGCATTTCCACTTTGTTTACAATGTTGATTTTCCAAGCTGGCATGGAATGGAAACAAGCCTGGTTTCATCTAGCATCAGTATTATAATGACTCAAATATAAAATAATCTGCATATCAGCACCCCCACCACCTCAGGACATTGTGGTACTGCAGCTAAAACTGCTTTCAAAGTCCATAAATAAATGACAAGGACTGGTTATATCAGAGTGGTGGTGATTGAGGTTCAAACCATTAGAAATAACTTTGAGGGACATAGCCAATATGATATTTTATATAAAAAAAACAGTTTTTACAGGATTTTGCAGTGTTTTGTGTGCTTCGTCCCCAGCAGCACCAAATAGAACAAACCACACACTAGAATAACCAAATGCCTTAACCCATTTAGACCTGAGAACAGATTCTACAAAAGTCTTCTAAATCATGAGTTTTATGAAAAAACACAACACAAATGTCAAGGACCCCAAAAGATATATGTAATTGGCCGACGCATATATGCTTTCCCGACCCCATCTGACAATACGTTGTTTCCAGGGACGCCCCAGAAGCAAAGATTTGAGTTATAGCAGATCTACAAGCTCGTAGAGCGGCACTCGTGAGCTTGTAGATCTGCTATTTTTCAATAGCTAAAGTATAACATAATGATTTAAAAACACCAAAAGGGGTTCCCGCCCCAAAATGGGTTTTTATTTAACCAATAACCGGCATTAATCCTTCATTCATTGCCGACCATCCATCCTTTTTCCCATGTCCCCTCCTCACTGAGTCGGTTGCTTGGCAGGCAAGTGACCTTGATCTAAATTTGAGTATAGGAGACACAATGCTGCACCGCGGCAGACAGATGCTGTCTGACGGAGCCCGTCTGAGTGTCACAGCAATTACTGAGAGAACCGGAGAAGAGATCACAGACACATTTAAAGCCTCGGTTCTGTGTCGTATACTGCAGTGGTTTTCAACCAGTGGGTCCCCCCGGGGACCACCACCAGTGGTCCTTGATTGAAGGGGGGGGTTCCAGGTGGTCCCCCTGCAGCTAAATGATGGAGAGTAACCAAATGGACCCTTATAGATCTTTAACTCTTGAGAGCGTAAAATGAAACCAAAATGGACAACGTTCTCAAGAGTTACATTATTGTTAAACGTCTGCATTACTTTTCATTTACATGAAGTCTACACAATTAGAGAATGTAGAAGAATTGTCTTTCCCGTTATCTCTCCTAACCTAATGGTGCACATACCATTCAGTATGTATACCGTAATGGCATACAGAATGGAATTGTGGACAAAATCTTACATTTTGGGTCCGAGAGGCTAAATCTCATCAATGGCTCAATTGCCGAACAAATAATGGGCCTCGACATGAAAAAGGTTGAAAACCACTGTATTGTGTTGTTGTTTTTGTGCTGTATAACCCGTACTGCATTGTGTTGTTTTGTTTTGCGTACAATGTCCTTTAGACACATTAAATATAATAATGAGGAGGGGAAAATATGCAGTTCAACACAGCAAAATCCCAGTTGTTAATTTAACCCTGAGTAATATGTCCTTTGTTAAATTGTATTTTTCATTAACAATCAGTGTATGCCTGGCATACATGTGCAGTTGCTGCAGTGAAGCAGCTGTAACTGTCTAGTTCTTTTTGCCAATATTTTCATTCGCCCTCCACTTGGAATCATTCAGGTGAACGTGCATGCTGTTATTCCACAGCAGTGCTGCCACCCACCTGTCTGTACTCTGGAAAGGTGAAACTCGTTCTCTTGTTAACATCCCCACATTGGGCATGTTACTGTAGTGTAGGTGTTTGGATAGTTCACAAAGGAGACTCTCTGGTGTCTCCATAGGGCAGTGGTTCCCAAAGTGGGGTCAGGGGACCCCTAGGGGTCCTTGAGGGAGTTCCAGGGGGTCCCCAGCTAAATGATAGTTATTAGGAACCAAATGGGCCCTTGTGGGTCTGTAACTCAGTAACGGGTCCATTTGGTTCTATCTGCACACTCTCACATTTTACAATATAAATTGGGGTCCCAGAGATAGAAATGCCATTCAATGGGGGCCCGTAGACTAATGCATGTCAAACTGGGGGTCCTTGAAATTAAAATGGTTGAGAATCACCCACTTCCCTAATGGGGAGAGGGGGGGGGGGTGTCCCTGGCATATATTTTTCAAATGGGGGTCCGCGGGCTAATAAATGTCAATTTGCGGGTTCTTGGCATGGAAAGGTTTGGGAACCACTGCCATAGGGAACCCCTGCTGGTCATCAACTTTATTGGCTTTAATAGAATGCGACAAAAACAAAAAGATATGCATGAATTCAAGTCTCCATAATGGGGTGAGAAAAAAAGAGATTGTGAGCTTGGTAGATCGGCTATTTTCTTAAATATTTTAGAAATGTTTTGTGGTTATAAGTGGTTGAAGTGCAACGAGGCCCTCTTAGATCATTCAGACACAGCAGGGAGTCTTGCGAGTACATTTTAGCCACCTTGACCCCCAGAGTGACAGACAAGCAGCACATGTGAGGCACATGGTAGACAAGCTGGGCTACCTGCAGGAGGCACGCGCACACACACACACACACACACACACACACACACACACACACCCGCGTGCGCGCATGTGAGGGGAGTGTTGGCTAGGCGCCTACGGTTATACGGGAGAGGGTTTTTTTTGGGAAGAGTCCGCCCCATGCTGAGCCATAATAAACTGGGCTCCAGACCAGCAGGCACTGACCCAGTGAGTCTGTTCCATGTCACAGAGCAGAGGAGGAGAACACACTGGATCTGTGGAGCTGATATAACCCTTCCTCCCCCCCACCGCTCACTTTTTTTTGGAGGGGGGGGGGGGGGGGGGGGGTTATCTATCCCTTTCTATTTACTGGCAAACCTCCCAGAGCACAACAAGTCGACAACCGAGAGAAAACACAGTTGCCATCGTACGGCACTGAGAGGCAACCGTCTTCATTGCACACAGTATTGCAACAGTGAACTCTGAGAGGGTCGACCTTATTTTTTGACATTGAGGGGTTTTTACCGGGCGGCTCCAATAAAAGCAGTATGTTTAAAGTGCACAGTGACATGACATCATACCATCCATAATGTCCTCTGAAGCAACATGTTGAGGGGCACTACAGAGCAGCACCTCACTCTGTCCAAACTGGATACATGAAAAAAGGAACCAAAATGCGAAAATGAGCTTGAGTAAAAGAGGGTGACTAGGAGATAGTGGCAGAGAGGAGAGAGAGAGAGAGAGAGATAGCCATCTTTTCAGTGCCTGTGCCTTTGCAACAAGACATAATGTAATCTCTCCTTGAGAAGGAAGGATTTTTATAACCTGTGTTGGCTGGGCCTTGAGCGGGAGAAGAGACAGGCAGAGCGAAGGCTGTTTATCCCGCAGCGACCTTGGTATAAAACATGTGAAAAATCTTTCTCTTTTCTCTCTCCAGTAAATCAATACAACGATATTCTCTCTCTGAACAATGTTCTGTCCCTGCCACACGTTTTTCATCCTGCCTTCATTCATGGCTACAGTACGTCGATCATATACAACGTCATTCTCGCAGCGCAGTGGAGACTGAGGTCCTTCTCACTGTTAAATGCAGTCAAACATGGTGCTGGAGACTGGAGAGTGGGCGTGTTGGCACAAAGGTGGGTTGATGTCAAGCTGTGACTGGTCAAAATGCGACGCAGGTGCGCCAACAGAAGTGGCCTCGAGGTGCGCCCACCCGCTGCGGTTGATTTTCACTCGAATCCGCTTGTGCGCCGGCCGTCCGAGTTGCATACTGTATCAATAGGGTGAGAATCAGTTAACTATTTTGAATATGTTTAGTTTAACACGTCAGGGCCAACCCACCAAGTTTGTCTGTAGCTATCCAGGACCATTACTCCCTTTGTACCGTTCCAGAGTCATGTGCACCCAATCCCATGCCTCACATTGTCCAGTCAGCCATCCAGGACTTTTTAGCCAGGTGCTCCTGATTGGCTGCCTCTAGTGTCAACCTAGTCATAATTGGCTGCTTGACGGCCTCTACCGCCTCTAAGCCAATGGGAGATAAAAACCCATAGTCTGAACACTGCAACATGAAGCCGAGCATGGGAGTCTTTAACGGTTAAAGACTCCCATGCTCGGCTTCATGCTTCACTCGGTTCGCGTTGCTGAAACGCAGCAACGCGAACCGAGTGGCAACAGCGGTTAATGCTATGAGCTAACTGGAGCTACAGGAAAGCCATGACAAAACACAGTGATTGAACCAACAAAAGAACATCGGAAACTAATGAAAACAACGGCCGGGAGGTTGAAACATACGAAGTTAAAAAAATAGTCACCAGAGCCATAGAGTAAGACAGAGTTACGACATTGAGGGGGCAGAAAACTGAGCGCTTGAGCGCTGTTCGTGCAGCCTGAACTGGGACAAGCTGGAGTTTGAAATACATTGTTTTCAATGAGGACGGTGCAAATAAGAGCAATTTTAGGCATGTGTGCAACATGACAACTGTTTTACAGTAACAACTAAAGTCTCTGTAATGTTTATGTTGTACTATTACTAAAAAACTATCTCAAATAAAAGGGATTTAAGATCATTAAAGCTGAGCTGTTGCCTGAGTCCACTGCATTTCTGCCAACTTCCGGTCCAGGATTTGTCCCTATTCACAATGCTCTTCGCCAATAGAAGTCTATGTAGAAAAGCCCATTGGACTGGCCCCATGAAGTGAACGGAGTTGTCAGAACTCTGTCTTACTCTATGGCTCTGGTCACGACCTAGTCATGATTGGCTGCCTCTAGCGCCTCTAAACCAATGGGAGATAAAAACCCATAGTCTGAACGCTGCGTGAAGCCGAGCACGGAAGTCTGAACCCATACTCTGAAACGCTGCAACACAGCGTGAGTCAAGCCCCCAGTAAGGCTATCCAACGTTAAAGATGCCACTACCTACTGGCGAAATGTGGAATTGCAGCACTTTAATGGAGGTGGACGGACGTTTAAGACGTCACGTGTGTAAGCCCGGACCTCAAAATTGAGGTCCGGGGCTAGGCTAGGCTAAACTTCCGTAACATAATAGGGGAAAAACAGAAGAAAGCGAGGAGGAAAGATGCACAATTAACGGAGACAGCATTTGTTGCACCTGGCAGTTTATGACACGCGTGTCATTCTTGTTTTTACACTTTTCCTTATCTCTGCAACTCCAACTCCTCACATACAATAATATCCCAAATTCATTTGTTCTCCTATACCTCTCCTCCATCTTTCTGGATTATCTCTCCTAACTTGCTTGTCCCTGTATGCTTCACATACCTCCCTGGAGCCCCCCTCCCCCCTTCTCCTTTTCTGTGGTAGCAGTCAACCCTAACCCGTGAACCCTCTTAGGAGCAATTAAGATAAACCTCTAATTCATCTGCTTTATCCAAACCTGTCTTCCTCTGGCCTCTCATTTGCCAATTTCTGCTTCTTCCCCTCCTGCCCCCCACCCCTACCCACACCCCACCCTAAGGTTACTCCCCCCACCTCCCCGTCCTCCTTTAGTGACAGATGCAAGGAGAGCGTTGAGTCATGACATCATAATTCACCGGCTCCTGTTTTCACGGTTAAATCAATAACAGTGTGTCCGAGTCAAGGTTGGCGACCGGCCTTCACAGTGCGGCTCTCCCTGCTTCTTTCTCATAGAAAATCATATAAATTGTCCCTAAAATAATTAAGCCTTCAGATCCGTCTGTGGCCTATTTTTTACCGGCTGGTGTCTGATGAACGGCACCGCCATGGAGAGTCAAGGTAAACGCTGAGAATAGTACTGAGGTCTGATTCCTTGTCTCCCTTTCTCCCTGATTTGTGCACTTGTACGCTCAAACGCAGGTGCATTCAGCAGTTAATTAATCAGCTTCATTGATTAACCAATAGACCAATGACACATGTTATTTTAGGGTACACATCCTATCACACCAATCTCGTATACAGGTGTCTAAATGTAGCCAAATAAAAGCATGATAAGAAATGTATGTATATTATGTTTGATGATGTTGTAGACCAATTTATGAAATTACATTTTCCACTGTGTGTGTGTGTGTGTGTGTGTGTGTGTGTGTGTGTGTGTGTGTGTGTGTGTGTGTGTGTGTGTGTGACTTTTTTGAGGCAGACAGACAGACAGACAGACAGACAGACAGACAGACAGACAGACAGACAGACAGACAGACAGACAGACAGACAGACAGGGGGTTAGAGATGGAGACAGAGGGCGTGGATGTGGTGGGTGGAGAAAGGGGAGGGGTCTGTGACCGGGAGGCGGAATAATATGTAAAAGAAAAAAGGGGGGGGGGAGAGAGGGGAAAAAATAAATAAAAAACTCTAAACAAGTTTTCAAAGCACGAGGACTCAGCAGGACTAGGCGGGAGCTAATATAAATGTGCTGCCGCTCGCGCGAGGGTATCAGGGGCTAAGAAAATATCGCTCCCTCCTGTCACTGACCTCCAACCACTTCAAAGAGACAGGCAGCGGCAGCGGCGGGCTCACAGCCCATGGTGCTGCAGAGCAGCAGCTATAGGCAGCAGCGGCCATGGCCACTCTGGAGCCGGGCTGCCACTGTCGGGGTGCCAGCAGTGGCCGAAACAACAACAACAGCAGCATACTCTACAACATTTTGAAGAGTGACAGCGGCATTGCGGCTGCCGAGGAACAGCAGCAACACCAACACCAACAGCACACACTGCACCACCTCACGCACAGCAGCAGGACCTCGTCCTCCGCCGGAGCGCCCACCAACACCAACACCAACACCAGCACCAACACCACCTCCACCCACCATACCTCCACCTCCTCGCGGCTCCAGCTCAGGCAGCATGGCGGGGCGTGCTCCTGCGGCGCCACGCGGCGCCACGGCACGCTCCGCTCGCCGCAGACGACGTGCAAAGCCGCCTCCGCCGTGCTGGTGAAGACGCTGCGCTTCGTCAAGAACGTGCCGTGCTTCCGCGAGCTGCCCGACGACGACCAGCTGGCGCTCGTGCGGAGCGAGTGGGCGCCGCTGCTCGTGCTGGGTCTCGCGCAGGACCGCGTGGACTTCGAGACCACGGAGACGGCGGAGCCCAGCATGCTGCAGCGCATCCTGCTCACGGGCGTGCCGCAGGCGGACCGGCGGCGGCAGCAGGACGTCGAGCCGCCGCCGGCCGACCAGGGCGGCGGCAGGGCGGGAGCGGGAGCGGCCGGAGTGTCCGTCCTGGACATCCAGGCTATCAAGGCGTTCCTGAAGAAGTGCTGGACGCTGGACATCAGCACCAAGGAGTATGCGTACCTGAAAGGAGCCGTGCTGTTCAACCCAGGTATATGAAACGATGTTCTCCATCACATCACTTTCACAGCACAGGTGGCAAAGAGTTGAAAAGGGTTTTTCCCTTTCATACTATTGACATGGATATTGGCATAGCTATAATAGCATTCAATATAGGTATTTAAAAATAAAATAAAATTCTGGGTTCAGATCTGAGCCAAGTTTTGTCTCCTGGTGAGGTGCGTCTGAAGCCTGTCCTGGACAGGGTCTCCGGACGTAAGAAAAAAAAATGTAACAATCAACATAGTAACATAACATAGTAAATTATTCCCCCCACCCACCCTAAGACTCATTAATTCCATTAAATGACATACCAATTATTTGGAATATGGACATTTTAAACAGCCTGAAGATTTAGACTCTCCGAGATGTATTTATCGATTCTGACATGTCAGAATCGATAAATACAAGTCTACGAGAGTCTAAATCTTAGGCTAGGGAAATGTGATCATTGCATAATGCATATCTATCAGTAGCCTATACTGTTGCCTATACACTTGACCAGAAGTTAGGGGGGGCTAAAGAAGTGACATTAAGTCTCGTTTAGTGGCAGTGCCATCTGTTTTTATTTCGGTCCTACACGTAACACAATGTTTAATCAATCAGCAGCCTAAATATGCAGCTTCTTTTCTCCCCACTCTGTATTCTCTGCTCCTCTCCTCTCTACCCCCCCCCCCCCCCCCTCCTCTTGTGCTGCTATCAGATCTAGAGGGTCTTCGCTGTCTCCATTACATCCAGTCACTGCGTCGGGAGGCGCACAAGGCGCTCAACGAGCACGTGAAGCTCATCCACCGCGAAGACAGCACGCGATTCGCCAAGCTGCTGATAGCGCTGTCCATGCTGCGGGCCATCAGCGCGCCGGTGGTGGCCCAGCTGTTCTTCAAGCCCGTCATCGGGAGCGTCAACATGGAGGAGGCGCTGCTGGAGATGTTCTATGGGAAGTAGGAGTTCTCCCCACCACAAGGACAGAGAGAGAGTTTGGCAGATTCACCTGCTATAAGCATCATTTGCCTCATGATAATAGTACCACCGACCAAGTGTTCATGTTGGTCAGGAGAAGATATGATGGAGGGGACAGACTGAATTGATTTATCTGCTGTTTACAGTAGGCAGCGCTTCAAGGACTATGAAATGGTATAACACAGGCGTGTGTGTGTGTGTGTGTGTGTGTGTGCACGTCAGGGATGCCAACAAACGTTGGACTGTGAGAATCCAGGAGATTTGTTTTGTGGGACTCCCCAAGTCTGCCCCCGCCCTCCCCGAAACCTTTTAAACAGACTAGATGTATTTTCCAGTGTTCTGGGGAATTTTGAGAGTTTGATACTTTTTATCAGGCTTGCTTTACTATAGCATTGGAAAATTATGGGTAGGCTACAGTTTCAGCCATTAAAGCACAAAACGTAGGCCTGCAGAACTGGATTTGATGACTGAAACAATGTAAGACTCATCTTTAATAATAGCCATTCATTTATTTTTTAAGTGAACATCTCTGTATGATTGCATGCACTGCCCAGACCCTCCAAAGTGGAGTCTGGGCATCCCCCTGAAACCTTTTAATATAGTAGATAGTAAGTTCCCATGTGTTCTGGTGAAATGTGGGACTTTGATACCAAAAACAGGAGAAATTACAATGGAGGAGTCTCCTGCATGATCCAGGGGTGTTGGCAGCCTGTGTGTGTGTGTGTGTGTGTGTGTGTGTGTGTGTGTGTGTGTGTGTTGGTGAGAGAGTTTTATTACTCTTTAAAGGGCCAGATAGTATGATGTGGCAGAGGAAAATGTATCATGAATAGCTGCTGGACTTCATAACTTATTGCTTTTTATATGAACTATTTTTCTATAATAAAATATTCTCTGGATGATTTTCTGTTATGCTTGTGCTAATTAGCCAATGATGTGACCATAAACACTCACTATTTCCATGCGGGTGAGATTATCAAGGTCCTGGAATCAATTATAATATAGATACAAACTATAGATCTGCTTTAACCCATTCTGACCGGGCACCCATTTTGGTGTTGGCATCATGTTATGCTTTAGCTATTGAAAAATAGCAGATCTACAAGCTCATATCGCGCCACCGAGTGGCGCGATACGAGCTTGTAGGTCTGCTATTTTTGAAAAATCGATGTAATAGACATTTTTAGAATCTGATCTCAGTTCAGAATGGGTTAACCCATACTGGGCCACCGCCGCCCCTGAATGGTGTTGGAGAAAGGTCCTGAAATCTTGTGTGCAGCATGCTGCGTGTTTAGCTGAAGCCACTTTATTCAGGATAATTAGCCTATTCTGGGCAGGGGCCCCTTTTGGTGTTTTAAGCATTATGTTAGCTATTTTTTTTTAATTGAAAATGTGGCACAAATCTTTGAATATAAATTCTTTCAGAGCAGACATTTTTAACTCCTATCTTAGCTTCTGGGGGGGGGGGGGGGGGTCCATGGAACAACACATTTTCAGATGGGGGGGTCGGAGGCCAATTACATATAATTTGTGGGGTCCTTGACATGAAATATTGAGCACCACTGTATATAGAAACAGGTTTTTCAGAAAACTGTCAGGATTTAGAAGACATTTGTAGAATCGTTCCCAGGTCTAAATGGGTTAAAAGTGCATGCCATGAAAAACGGGGTCATATTATGCGTTCAAACAAACTCAAAGTAGTGTAACACCCAGGAATCGAACCCGGGTCTCCTGCACGGAGAGCCAACATCCTAACCACTAAGCCGGTGGTTCTCAACCAGTGGTATTTTGACCGACATTTGCCTGTTATCTCTCCTATATGGTACCATTGTACCAACATCAATACAGGGACAAAACCTTATCCAACGACAACAAAATATATATTTTTTAAGTTTGGGGTCTGAGGGGCTATAAATCCCATTAAATGGTGGTCCATGGTGAAATAAATAATGGGCCTTGATGTGAAAAGGGTTGAAAACCACTGCACTAAGCCAAAGAGATATCTGGATATATTAGACTTTTTAGGCCATAAGGCTGAGGTTGTGAGCCACTCTGCTACAGTAGCTTTACTAGCTTATGATGACGCAAAGTACAGATTCATATATATTACATAAGCATTATGGTAACGACATACTCCAGTCCGACTCATCATTGTTTGGCTTTGAAGGACTGTATGATTTAAAGAGCACAAGTGGTCTGGAGCTTGCTTGATGCTGGCTAATGAAAGCCTGGGTATCGAGGCTAGATGCTGGCTAAATAGTGGTGGCATACCATGTCAGACCACAAGAGGGCAACATTATACCACACCTTACTAGGACACACACACACACACACACACACACACACACACACACACACACACACACACACACACACACACACACACACACACACACACACACACACACACACACACACACACACACACACACACACACACACACACACACACACACACACACACACACACACACACACACACACACACACACACACACACACACACACACACACACACACACACACACACACACACACACAAATGAGGAAAATTACCCGTTGAGTTGCCTCAGGGAATGTTCTACTTGCTCCCCCAAAATCTGGTCATTATGGTCCGGATTTTCCATAATGCCCCTGGCAAAAATCTACAGGATGGAGGATTTACTGTAGAAAAGAAAACGACATTCGATACCGCAGAGGCACAAAGTGAAGCCTCTTTTCACACTTCACTGCAGAGACAAAACGTTTAGGGTTTCTTGTGACCCTACCATTAACATCCTATGGCAGGCAAAAATGTCAAACTTTCCTTTTGCTTTAAGTAGCATGTGACTAGGGTTTTTTTTCATGATTCTGAATCCATTCCAAGGATTAGTTTTGCACAAAAAACACTCCTTGCAATTGCATGACAAATCAGGTCAGCACAAATGTGATGAGGTCAGCACATTTTGGGCAAGTGGCTATGGCTGTTTTTAGCCCAAGGACAAGGAGTGTATTTTGTGCAAAACTAATGCTTGGAATGGAATGGTCACATGCTACTAAAGCAAAAGGAAAGTTTGATTTTTTTTACATCTTTGCCTCCCATAGGATCTTAATGGTATAGGATCACAAGAAACCCCTATAAAAAAATTGCCCAATAGTGACAGCCAGTCAGCAAGTGGATTCATGAATGTATGTATATAGACAATATTTTAGGCCAATAAAAAAAGACTATATACCAAATTTCCCACCCTTCCATCTCGGCTGCCGGACTATAGACTATAGAGGTACAGTAGTACACACAATTAAGTTGACTTCATTCACTCAATAACATCATGATAAAGAGTTATTCTGAGGGGGAATAAGACAAACCACTGAATTCCCATGTCTGAGCTCCGAAAGCCTGCAACAACATTTAGTCATGTTTGTAGGCCAGATGGCGTGTACCTGTGCTAGATCCCTGTGGCCTTGCTTTAGCCTGTTCCGACAAACTAGCCTGAACAGGCAGTCTGACTTTCATTGTTGCTGTTGTTTACGCTGGTTTACATCATACCCAAGGAAGAGCAAGAGAGAAACAATGAGAGAGAGAGAGAGAGAACATATGCTTTAGTTCAGGGGTCCTCAACTAGAAATGCTGAATGTCCAATTTTTTTTTTTTTTAATAAGACCATGGTCCAGTCTCATGCGCACGCAAATACAATTGCGGGTCGCTGGCCACCCCTCCCCTTGAAACAACTATGCCTGTTTAGTACAGTCAAACCAAGCTTATACAAACCGGGTCCCATCCTCAACCAACCAATACTGGGGTGGCAGAGTTGACAAATCCAAATGGAATCCACAAATCCATTATTCACCTCGAAAAATCTAATTTTGTTCATTCAACTGAATGTGTGAATGTGTCACCGTGACATTGCTCGGCATTGAGCGAATACAACGGAGAATTCAACTCGTGGTTGCGATGACTTTTTCTTCTCTTCTCTTTTTCTTTTTTTTTTTAATGTTTTTTTGTGGCTTTCGCCTTTATTTTATATTTTTTTATGGAGGGACAGACAGTCGGCTGACAGGAAATGGGGAGAGAGATGGGGGGTGACATGCCGTAAAGGCCGTCGGGATCGGGGGTCGAACCCACGGCACACTGCCAGACTGGATTACCAGCCAAAGGCTCCCTGGACCGCTGATCCACGGCCCAGGCCTCTCTCTCTTTATTCTATCATTTATCCAGGGTCCGCAAAGAGGTGTGCCGCGGTCCGGTCGTGGACCGCGGTCCGCCTGTTGAGGACCACTGCTTTAGTTAATCCACTGCGCCCTCTTACAGATCTTGTAAATAGAAAAAAAATCCTATTGACCAGATTTTTCCTTGGTGAAATAGTTTCTTTTCTGGCCAAAAAGTGCATTTCATACATGTGATGTAGTGGAGTACGTCCACTAGGGAAAGTAGGCTTTCAACTCCACAAAACAATCTTTGTACTATTTGTGAGTAGTGTTCTTTTATTTTTGCACTGCGCAGGAAGTTGAAAGTCCCATAGCGTTAAAGAGACGTCCTTCGAACGCTATGGACCAGAGAGTCTCAAAGGTGCCACAAAGGCCATTGCTGCCATGCCCCCTCAATTTGGCCGTATAAGTTATAACCTTCAAAGATGACATGTCCTGCCTCTTTCCTGTTAGTATGGTGACCTATATGTCTTTTGTCTATAATATAGAAAAGATATATGTGACATATAGACGCTATATTGAGATTCTGAATTCTTCTTACTGTGAAACATCAATTAGTGAAATGTTGCGCACATATTCCAGTGGTAGCTGTTGTGGCTCTTATGTTGGTTCTAACTTGACTTACTTGACTTATTCCTGTAGGCTCCTAGGTGGATCATAGGGCCACAATCACACCCGCCATCGGACTCTCTACTGATCTTCTCCAGGTCTGTTTTGGCCTCCCCACTTTTATTTTACCCTGTGGATTCCAGTCCAGTGCTTGCCTATAGTGATGTTGTCAGTAGGTTTTCGGAGGGTATGTCCAATCCACCCCCACTTTCTCTTCTTTACATCCTGGCTGACGGAGTTTTGGTTGGTTTTCTCCAACAGGCTGGCATTTGATATTGTATCGGCGTCTCAGGCATCTGTTGGTTCTAAACATTTCTACAAAGCCAACAAACCCACTGATGCACCTGGAGACTTGGATGTACGCAGAATAAAGGAATCAATGTCCACAGGTTCAATGTCATTTTGGTTTGCAGTTAGACTTTACATTACAAACAGCTCCTTCTGGCATTGTCTCTTCTGTGTTGTCTGTCTGGTAAAAAGCGTTTGTCCACCAGGTGCATGCTGCTCCCCAATCACCCAGGCCTACTTATGCTCTCCATCAAGCAATTATGCCTGGGGAGGTGCCCCTGGTGTCCAAACAATATTTCAATCAACTAATAACCCATTAAACCAATGCCCAAATAACAATTGTGATAATAATACTAATAAATATACAAACTAAACAGTGAGGATGGCTTCTACAGCAGTAACACAGAAACTCTTCTTTAGATTTTACCATTTGGTCAGTCACTACCATCTAGACCGGATCACACGGGCACTGTGAGGAAGTCTGGTAGATGTGAGGTTACTAGTGTCATGTCCAGGGGGTGTACTTGTACATCAAGCTTCCTCACGCTACAGAAACAGGAGATATAGGCTCCTGCCCTGTGTCAAAAGTCAAAGTCATTACGATTTGTCACACACAATAGGGCAGTGAAATTTGTTCTCCGCATTTGACCCATCTCTTGGAGCGGTGAGCTGCAGCCGTGCCGCGCTCGGTAATCATTTGATTAGTAGATTTGACGCCCCAATTCAACCCTTTGATGCTGAGTGCTAAGCAGGGAGGCATTGGGTCCCATCTTTACAGTCTTTGGTATGACCCGGGCAGGGATCGAACCCTGACCTCCCAGTCTCAGGGAAGACACTCTAGTCTAACCACAAGGCCACTGTCTGGTGTGGGCCTCATGGCTTGGCAAGGCTTAGGCCTATAGACACCTTAACAGACGACTTCACACTGATAAGCAACAGCATGCGCGCGCATACCGGCAGCACAAGAACCCTGCCTCTCATAAGATGCAATGGAAAAGGTCCAAATGCACTCACGTGTAAAAAGTGTAACCATTCAACTTTCAGATGCTGTTTTTCTCCCAGCTAGTGTGGAAGAAGAATGATTAGGATTTTCATTGTGATCTCTCGCCCTTGAAATATATAATCCTTGGTTTCTGTTGTGTTTGAACAATAATAGCAATTCAAATCAGTTGTTCTCAAAACCACACCGCCAGCCGCTGTCCTAAGTACGGGAGGTGCACTCATGATCACGGCAGCAGAGAGAGCCTATTTGTACACGGCTGCACGCGCACCTGCAGTGTGCATTGTAAGTTAATGTTTGTCCTATTGATGATAAACATCACACAATACTTTTCCATGTGTCACTGTAATGACTCTACTGAGAGCACCTTTAACTTTTCAGCCTTTTCGCAGCTTTCACACACCCTGCCCCCTACAAAGAATAAATCAAGTCAGAGTGGATTATATGACTAAAGGTTAAACATGGGAGTGGATTACATGACTAAAGGTTAAACATGGTTAAAAAGGTTGACCAGAATAGCTGTCCACCAAGGTGGAGATATGGTGAAGTTATTTTGTTAACTTAAGCTACTTAATGCATGTTTGAAGATGTCAAATATCATGTTTAAAGTAGGCAAGCAAAGACAGCCCAAGAATTCTCTGTTGAATCAACCTCCCTGCTATTGAACCATTGAGACTCAATGCTGATTTGTTACAGGCAGCCTTGTCTGTCATGAAATATGTATCCCCCAACTCTCTGCAAATGAGAAAAACCCACTATCAACGTCAACGTGGTATGGATGGTAGATGGACCTGAATTTCCACCCCATCCCCCTGTAGCTATAGGTACTGTCACTCAGCAGTGAGTGTGACTGTGTATGAGCCAGTGGTGGAAAGTAACTAAGTACTTTTACTTAAGTACTGTACTTAAATACAATTTTGAGGTATTTGTACTTTAATTGCGTATTTCCAATTTCCTGTACTTTTACTTCTACTCCACTACATCTCAGAGCCTATTTAGCATATCTAGTTACTTTGGCGATTAGAAAACATACATTAACCACTTCAACCCTATACATTTCGGCCATTTGAAAAGAGCCGATCGCATTGTGAGCTTGTAGATCGGCTATTTTCAAAAGACTTTGTACACAGTTTGAACTTGTGAAATTGGACATTCTGCAACATGAGTACTTTTACTTTTAGTACTTTAAGTACATTTTGAGGCCAATACTTTTGTACTTTTACTCAAGTACATTTTCAATTTCCGTACTTTCACTTGTAACGAAGTAGTGCAGTATTGGTACTTTTACTTAAGTAAAACAATTGAGTACTTTTTCCACCACTGGTCTGAGCATAAATGGCCTTGGTTTCAGTATCCACTGAGTCTTCAGTCCAAAAGACATAATCAGAATCTAATGTCACTGAATAACAAAGATGGGATTCAGGGAAAGGTGGGTTAGGTATCGGTGAACTGCAGGTAGGGCAGAGAAACAGCAGAGGTCTGATGATGGGATATTATCATATTCATATTCTCATCATCATATGAACTGAGTTGATAGCAGATGAACACATCGAATCTTCACTCACACACGCCTCCTGGTGGTCAGACTAGGCATAGCATGGAACATAGGGTGATACAAAATAATTGTCAAGGGCGGGCGTGCGCGCTGCAGCCGCACACTGTCACAATCACACAGTGACACACACACACACACACACACACACGCACACACGCACGCACACGCTAGTAGCGAGCACGACACTATGAAGATATGCTTATTTCTGTCTCCATCTCCCCTCTGCTGCGCTCCATCTCGATGGGGCCCATTTTCTCTCCAATTAAGCCCTTAATTGCTCTGGATAATAAAGAGTCTATTAATCCTGTGTCTGCTAATAAAAGCCCAGCTGTCAGGCAGGAGGCTGCCAACACGCAACAGTCACCAGTTCTATTTAGTATACTGACACCGCGGTGTGCAATCACTGCAATGTGCGCGTGCCTCTATCAGCATCTTTAGTGCACAAACCGCTGTTTAAAGGCACATTGAAGGTCCATATTATGGTTTATGGTTTGACGTTAGCTACTCTTTTATGGATACGGTTATTGCAGCGCTGTTTATTTCCATAGATTCTAATTTAATGCACGGTCTTGAGTTGAAGATGCCCATGTGCAATTATAATATGCGTCTAGGCGACGCAGCTGCTCTGTTGTTTTTGACAAACTTCTTGAATCCATTTTCAAGCCTCTCTTTGTTCATTTCCCTCTTCATACCGCTTGTTGTTATCTCAGACTCTGCACATGGCGTACACTGGAGAACGAAAGCTGTTTCATTTCTGCCTGTGCACTGTACAGTCAATGTCATAGCCTCTCCATCAAAGTTTGCACTGTTCTTCGGGTGGCCCCCAGGAGATGGCACTGTTTGACAGTGTTCAGCCGCTCTCTCTCGGCTCATGTTGCCGAGTTAAAGTTGTCATGGGTCAAATGAGAGTCCTTGGCAGGCACGAATCCCAAATGTCTCTGTTATATCAGCACATTTAAAACTGTCAAAGCCCCTTCATGGCCTCTGGCATTCGGCACTGTCTAATCATCATTCACCTTTCTGCTTTGCTCTGTAAATTGACATGCTCAATCATCAGATGTCACCATCTGTAGACATTTTTAAATCTCAACTCAAGACTCACCTCTTCACCCTTGCTTTTAGTTGAGTTTTATTTATTTTATGTGTTTTTATTTATTTTATGTTCTTATATTCGGTTTTGTTCTCTGCTATTGTTCTATCATTTTAACTACTTGTGTTTTATTGTATTTTATTTTTGTGTCCTGCCCTGTGAAGCACTTTGAGCTGCATTTTATGTATGAAAAGTGCTATACAAATAAAGTTTATTATATTATGCTGCTGTATAGTTTGCCAGTGCTGTATTGAGTTGTTACAGAAGCAAGAATCATTGCAGTTGATATATAGACGACACAAGCAGACCAAAATGACGATGGGCACTGTCACTGTCTTACGCCTTATTATTACTAGAGCTGGGACTCGATTAAAAAAATCAATCTAATTAATCAGAGGCTTTGCGATTAATTAATCTAGATTAATCGCATTTTAATCGCATATCATTATTTGACCCGAGAACAGAGAAAGCAATTTTTTCAAATGGATTTTGGTATACTAGTGAATCAATGAATAGTGAATACATAAGTTTAAACAATAAAACATTGTTTTTGTAGTAATAGGGGTAATAATTCTTTATTGAATAATTGCACACAACTGTGCTGTAATCCACGCTACCATCGGATAGCCTTTTAAATCCTATTTCCAATCCACGGGGACAAGCAAAGTGATCTCAGCGGCTTCCCCCAGTCTGGTGAACTGTCTGTCTGCGGTTTCTGGTGGTGTTATTGTCTGAAGAGGACACGGACACTTGGTGCGCAGGTCTGTCTGAAAACTGTCCAGTGACAACGTTCCGCGGTGAAAAAAATAGTGCGATTAAAATGCGTTAATTTTGGCCCAGGCGGTGGCGTAACCGTCTGGGCACCCGACTGGTAATCCAGTCGCAGTGTGCCGCGGGTTCGACTCCCGAGCCTGACACGGCCTTTACTGCATGTCATCCCCCATCTCTCTCCCGTTTCCTGTCAGCCTACTGTCTGTCCCTTCAAAAACCAATAAAAGGCGTAAGCCGCAAAAAATATCTTAAAAAATGCATTTTTTTAATGCATTCATTTTTCTGTAGTTAATTAATCGCAATTAGTCCCGGCCCTAATTATTACATTTTGTGATTTGGTGCTGTGTGTGGCGGCGGTGGCTCAGGGGTAGAGCGGCTGGATGCAAACCTCAAGGTTCCCAGTTCAAACCAGGGCTCCCCCAGAGTTAGTGTCCAAGTGTCCCTGAGCAACTGAACCCCTAATTGCTCCTGATGTGCTGGTTGGTGCCTTGCATGGTTTCTGCTGTCATCGGTGTGTGTGAATGTAATGCACAATAATTATGTAAAGCGCCTTGGATGAAGGCGCTACATAAATGCACCATTTATAAAAAGTGTGTTTGAAGTAAGCGATTTGCATGTTGTGCAAATTTAGCTCTCACATTATTCATTAATGCTCACCTCACAATTGCCCCTTAGAGGTGATTATAGGGTGTATTCAAATTGAACAAACTTGGATTATAGGCATCAATCTATCCATTAAGCATAAAAGGCTGACTAAGCCCACCTAGCTATAAGGAGCAGTATTGTTGTAAAAGCGCAAGGATAGGAGCTATAATGACAGACTATGGTCTCTAGCTGCACCCATACAGTACACCGGCACACAGGCATCAATGTACTGAACATGCTGCAGTGTAGGTATACCTGCGCAGGTGCATATGCCATACCGGTACACACAGGCCTATACATACTGTACAAAGATATGAGCAGATATGCACATAATAGGCGGCGGTGGCTCAGGGGTAGAGTGGCTGGCTGGTTGGTAACCGCAAGGTTGCCAGTTTGAACCCGGGCTCCCCCTGAGTTAGTGTCGAAGTGTCCTTGAGCAAGACACTGAACTGAACCCCTAATTGCTCCTGATGTGCTGGTTTGGTGCCTTGCATGGTTTCCGCCGCCATCGTCATGTGGATGTAATGAACAATCTATGTAAAGTGCATTGGATAAAGGCGCTATATAAATGCAGCATTTACCATGTACCATAATACGAACGTGCACACACCTGCTCACATAATTTAAATTCCTGCAGTAGGCTACATACTAACCGGTACAGACACATACTGTACATAGCATAAACATACAGCACACATATTATACATAATGAACATACGTACGTGTATACATATTCTGAATTCTTGAATGTACCTGTAGCACTGGAAGTCTCGCAGGGTTTCCCAGTGAGCAGCAGTTTTGGCGCAGTTATAGGGGTTAAAGTGCAAACATTAGCCTATAGACACAATGTTAGGAGACCTTCCGAGCAGTTGTTGTTGAGGGAGAGGAGGAAACTTCCGGTTTTTCCAGCTGGGTCAGCGAGTCAAACCAATGAGCTAGTGAGCCAACGCATGGCATGGTGTACGGAGAGACATAAGGAAAACATCAAAAGGAGATCAATGATTTTTTTAATATGCAGTGAGAAAGTGAGGGCAACTGATCATGATTGTGTTTCTATAAAGATAGACATTTCTTTCCAAGTGAAAATTGTGTTTATATATATTTATATAAATATCTATATTATATATAGAATACATATCTATTTGCTATGCATACTCAGAAATCACACCTTCAATTATAGTAAAAAAAAAAAAAAAGTCTCTCAAAACACACAAAAAAAAATGTATTATTTTCTTTGCTTAAACATGAACTAACCAATTGAACCAAACAAATTCTCAGGGTGGGAATGTTAAAAATGAATAAAATCAAATGAAAAGAAAATGCATTTACCTTTGAATCTAGTAGAGAGGAGACTTTTTTTCATGTGGGACTTCAAAATCCACCCGCATTGTCTTAAACAAACCAGGAACTATGTCGCAAAGTTGTGTACAAAACCAGCATAACACGTACTGTATACACAACTCCCCTTTTTCCAATGGACGATGAAATGCAAATAAGTATGATTTCTCAAGCAAACTCATTTCTTTTTTTAGTTTTTTGTTATAAAAATAGATTTCTTCTTTTAAAATAATCTACAGATTTCTTTTTTAAGGTGAGGCATTTCAACTATGACGCTAAAACAGCAAGGCTGTTTGTTTCGATAGAAAATATGAAGCTTTTTATATGACTGCCTGATTCATATCCTTCCTCGGTAGTGCGGCGTCGCTTGCCGAAAAACAGCCGGGGCAAGTGACACTGTCACACGATGAAGTATAGAGTGAGCATCAAGTCTGAGTTATACGTATAGTTACACACAGGTGTCACACACACACACACACACACACACACACTAAAAATAACCGATCTACAAGCTCACACACTTTGAGCTTGTATCAGCTATTTTGGTGCGCAACACCGGCACGCACCTAGGTATAATCAGACATTAGAGAGAGCTCAGTCAGTCAATCAGTCAGTTAATCGTCCTCCTGTTTGGAGGAAGAGGACTGGCATGACTCCTAACTCCTAACTCCTAACTCCTAACTCCTCGTCCTCTGTCACGGTCCCCCACAGGACGTTATATATTGTTGTCAGCTCCTCCTTCTTTTTGCATATTCTATGATTTCTTTTTAAAGAGTGTTTTCTTTTAAACTAGATACACCTTATACAGGTTAAAAAAGAAAAGAAAAGAGGAACAAAAAAGGGAATAAAAAGAAAAGAGAGAAAATACGTTTCCGGCTCCTCGAAGCTCCCTAAAAATGTCCAGGCAATTCCCCAAAAAGTGTTAAAAATGTTCATTTTAAACTACACAAAGTAAAATAGAAAAAGAAGATTGGGGGAAAAAAAAACGAAAAGAAATAAAAAAACACATCGGCGTCGAGGCGTCCCAAATAAGTGCTTTGAAATAAAGGATACAAAAATTATAAACAAAAAGGAAAATAAACAACTCTGTGTGTGACAAGTTAAAGCAAAGCCATTAAGTAAATAACCCATTAAACATGATTGAATAAAAAACTAAAACAAACAGGAAGACACTGATGCTACAAATAAATTTGAAATATATGTACAAGACCCTGTTTTCCTTTAGTATGTATGCATGTATGATTGTATGATTGTGTGAGTGTGTGTGTGTGTGTGTGTGTGTGTGTGCGTGCGTGCGTGCATCCGTGTGTGTGCGTGCGTGTGTGTGTGTGTGTGCGTACACACGCGTGCATTTGCGCGTGTACAACATGTATGCCTGTGTGTGCATGTGCACAAGTGCCATATATAGTGTGTGGGTTCTTTTTATTTTCTTGCAGAGTTCACGTGGAGTCCATCTCTCAGTAAAATGATGAGAACAGTGTGGTTGTCAATTTGATCGTAATGCTCCTGTCGTCTCATGTAGTCGCAATATAGGAGCTGTCTGCTTGACGGAGCGAGGGAGCCCGCCACGTCTCAAAATCTCAAACTCAAACATCCCTCGGCTCGTGGCCATTCGGCTGAAGGGTCCCATCCACACCGAACCCGTCCAATTCCACCCAGTCCAGTCGTATAGCGATATTCACACAGACCTCGGCCTGTGTGACCCATCTCTGTGTTCCTATAAGCACCTGTCAGGAGGATAGATACTGTACGCCCAGCCTAAACCGTTCCCCGATTCCTTATATACGCCGTAGCCCCCGGTCGATCGAGTCTCTTCTCCTCTCTCTCTCTCTCCGGTTTACCAGATCACACTGGAGATGCTGGTCTCCCGCGGCAGCAGCGGCAGCATGGCGTTGTTGGCGTGCGCCTGGTCCTCCAGGCTGTGCTCGCGGTGGCTCTTGCCCGCCGGCGGCCTCTGCCCGTTGAGCAGCGTCAGCGGGATGTTGCAGTAGGTGTGCTGGTTGCCCAGGGAGGAGAGCGGCGGCAGGGTGCCGCCGCCGCCGCCGCCCGGCACCGGGAGGTCGTACTCGTAGCTGCGGTAGTAGTGTTTCTGCCGCACGGTGGTGTGGTAGGCGCTGTGGAAGGACGAGCGCAGCTCCGGGTGGGCGGGCATGGCCATGGCGGTGGAGGTGGCGGCCGCCATGGAGATGGCCGAGACCGTCTGCAGCTCGCCGAAGGGGCCCTCGTGCTCGCCGACGTGGTGGTCCAGCGCTCCGGGCTCGTGGCCGCCGCCCAGCATGATGGGCTCCGTGCGCCGGAAGGGCATCTCGTACTGCAGCGTCTTCCAGAACTTGGAGCTGAGCTTGTTGCTCCGCGGGCCGCGCCACTTGATGACGGTGAGCGTCTTGATGGTGTGCTTGAGCGCCTCCACCTCCTGGTAGTTCATGATGCCTCGCAGCTCGGCGCACTCGATCAGGATGACCTTGACCTCGCCCGTCGCCAACATGTTGCGCAGCCGCGTCTCCAGCTCGAAGATGCTCCAGCCCCGCCGCACCACGTAGTTGGGTGTCATGACGATGATCAGCCGCTTGCTCTGGTCCACGCAGCGCGCCACGTCCTCGATGTAGGCTGGGGGAAAACCAAAGAGGAAGACACGCACACACACGCAAAACATTTTTTTTAGAAGGTGGAGAATCAACCGAGAGCCGCACCATTTCACTGCTGCGATCCGTGTTGTATTTCTGGCTTTGGTTTGAAGACACGTCAACGTCAAAACACTCAACGACGATGGATGGACATACAGTGTCGGGACACAAAACACGGGACATAACAAGCACACAACTCTACAGCCTTTTGTTACGGTATCTATCTATCTATTTTTTGCTTTGGGGGGGTATTCAATCGGAACAGTCTTTGAAATGGATTTGTCTTTTGACATTTGAAATGGATGTAGCTGTACATGTGAGTGTGGTCGCGCACACACGCAAACACAAATGCATGATGTGTGTGTGTGTGTGTGTGTGTGTGTGTGTGTTTGTGGGAGTCGTGTTTGTGATGCACACATGCAGAGTGAGGGATTCTGATTGGAAAGAAAAACTCAGGCTCAACAGACACAGTCTAAACCTAGTGTTGCACTACAGAAATGACTGAAGATGAAGTATGGCAGTTGGTTAATGTGGCAGGCTTATATTTAGGTTCAGTTTTGTTCTATACTGAGGTGGGGCTGACAGCTAAAATAAACACTGCCATGATGCTAAATGCTAAAGCATATAGGTGCTAGCTTATTGTCGCTCGCCGGAGACGCCTGCTTTTCAATTGAAAATCTGTTATTTTTGGTGATTTTTGATCAGCGAAAATAAGCATGGGAGACGCGTCACTTCCGCCCGCCCCGGAAGTGACAGCCGTCCATATTTGAGCCACGTCCTCATCCTAGGCTGTGCTTCGACACGCGATGGATTAACTTTCCTAATGCGATCAAAGTTTAGACTTTTATAAGGTCTCAAAGATTGCAGTTTGTCTCATTTAGTGGTGAAAAAGGACTATTAAGCGTGCACGCAGCCACGTGTGCGTCGGATCGGGATGTAGGTGTTTCTACCATGAGAGTACAAAAAAATTGATAAAAAAAAAAAAACGATAAATATGTATTTTAAAATGTTCTTTATTATACAACAGGCCGTTTCGAGCAAGCAATCTGATTGGTTTAAACAGCCTTCTAGCCGTGCTTCAAACCAGCATCATGGAACGGCTAATCAAAAACAAAGAATTCAGCTGCTCTGTTCTCCCAGAGCGCAGCAGACTATGCTAGCTAGTCTCTTGGGACATTTGTGGACGTAGTGGCTACATCTGTCATTAAAAATATATGTCAGCGATTTTCTTAGTTTTAAGGGTAACTGTTGTATATTTGCAATATTACACTCGAGGGGGTGGTTTAACGTCATTAATGCACTTCTGCGTCAGCATCGCTTACGTTAAACCACCCCCTCGAGTGTAATAGTGCTTAAATCAGATCTCATGTTTCTCGTGGATGGCTCAAGTGACCGTAATACCTTTTTCACGAGATATACAACGCTTGGCACAGATACGGTTAATCCCCCCCCCCCTTCCCCTTTTCCCGTGTCTTTGAGACCAAGTGAATGAACAGGAGCTGATTGATACAAGAGGAAATGACTGAGCGAGAGTACCTCCAAGGAGTGTTGTGTCAT
>NC_139707.1:42521827-42564327 GCF_964188405.1 Protomyctophum parallelum | reverse complement strand
CAGCCGAGAGAGAGACACAGAGAGACAGAGAGAGAGACAGAGAGAGAGAGAGAGAAAGGCTTGAAAAACAACATTACATTCTGACCTGAGATCAGATTCTAAAAATGTCTTCTACATCCTGACACCTTTCTGAAAAAGCTATGTTTCTATGTCAGTCGTTCTTCGATTTTTCAAAAATAGCAGACCTACAAGCTCGGAGCGTGGCACTCGGTGGCGCGCTATGAGCTTGTAGATCTGCTATTTTTCAATAGCTAAAGCCTAACGTAATGCTAACACCAAAAGGGGTTCCCGCCCCAAAATGTGTTAAACAAATGGAAATGGTTGAAGGCAGTGTTGACTTTGTCGACTAAAACTAAGACGAAAAATGTTCGTCAACTACCTTTTTTCACTAAATGAAAACTAAGCTATGATGACTAAAACTAAGACTAAATCTATTGACGATTTCGTCAAACAAACTAAAATGTTAGGAAGGAACTATAGTGGAGAAGAGATCTACAAGTTCAGCTTCTAGATCTGTTATTCTTTGCTAAATGGTTCCCAAACTAGGGATGCATGTGGTTAAATAGTTTTGTGTTACTTTATACTTCTCAAACCAGAGTCTGTAGAGTCGACTATCGTACGCAGGAGTTAAAAAAAAGGGGTAGACAGAAAAAACTCCAATCTTGTGTGAACCCTCCCGTTCCCCCATCCATACCCCCCAAATCTCTAAACCCTCCCGTTCCCCCATCCATACCCCCCAAATCTCTAAATGATTTCCCAAAAGAGAGAGTATAGGGAGAACTGGGGGGGGGGAAAGAAAAAAGAAAAAGAAAGACAAAAAAGAATAGACAAAAGAAGACTCTAGGTGGTAGAACATGAGTCCTATAGTCATTATGCTCAGCATGTAGAGGCTGGTGTATCGTATCGTATGTGGGTCAGCCGAGCATGGAAGGCTTGGCGTTTTCACAAGCTCTTTGAGGGAGCAAAACGCACGCAGCGCTGAAAGAGAGAGAGAGAGAGAGAGAGAGAGAGAGAGAGAGGCCATCATCGCGCTCGTTACAAACATCAAACAGCGCCTCCAAATTACAGCAGGACGCCCCGGCAAATTAGTCGCCCGGCGAAAACCCGGGAATTCAACGCGGCGAGTCGTATCAATCGAACGTCGTCGTCGCCGGTCCCGATTTAATTATGCAGCGGGGCGTGAGCATTTTGATGCCACAAAAACGTCCATAATAGATGAACTCCTGCTACTGTCGGGATGATCCGATGATTAAAATATGAGTTCGGCACGGCGCAACACAGAGAGCATAGAAAATTAACCCATTCTGGACGGCAACCCCTTTTGGTGTTTTATCAAGCATTGTGTTGTACTTTAGCTATTGGAAAATAGCAGACCTACAAGCTCGTATACAGCGCGGCACTCGCTTGTAGGTCTGTTATTTTTGAAAAATCGTGAAAATGTGGCGCAAATATTTGAATATATATTATTTCGGAGCGCAAGTTTTTAACGCAAATCTCTGCTTCTGGGGGGGGGGTGTCCCTGGAACAACATATTTTCAGATGGGGGTCGGTGGCGTATTACTAAACTATATATTTTTGGGGGTCGACTGAGTTTTTGAGAACGACTGGGTTTTTTTAGAAACCTGTCAGGATTTTGTCGAATCATCCTCAGGTCTAAATGGGTTAATCTGAAGATTCTGAACCGACACATCCGACAAAAGGCAAAAAAAAAAACAGAATTGTGAGAGAAGAAACAAAAGTTGCCATCCAATTTCTGGGATGTTTTCTTTCCTGCTGCTCCTCAGGGAGGCGGCCTGCACGGAGACCCTCCCCACGGTCCTCCTCCGTCCCGCTGTCTGGGCCTCCGCGGGGGAGAGAGAGAGGGTGGCCATCATTCCATTCCATGACATATTGAGACTGATCCCTTTTTAAATGGGCAACAAATTGAAAATCTGTCTCCTCTCCTCTCCTCTTTTTTTTTCTGTGCAGTCGCTGCGCGTCAACATGCACGCACACGTACACGTGCACGCGCACGTACGTACGTGCATGCACACAGCCACACACACTGGAGCGCCAGGGTGTGTACATTTGAGTCTGTGTATGTGAGAGGGGGTATTACGGAGAGAAAGGGGGCAGAGAGATATATGCAGAGAGAGAGAGAGAGACGGAGAGAAAAAGAGAGTGAGAGAGAGAGAGAGAGAGAGAGAGAGAGCGAGAGACAGTGAAAATGGGCTATACTGTCACTGAGATAGAAGTGGAGATGGAGTCTGATCACTGGCGTCTGTGTCTACCAGAGATCCTGTTATTATGGATAGATGCTCTGTCTGTGTCAGAGCGCACGCACGCACGCACGCACGCACACACGCACGCACGCACGCACGCACGTGTGGGTGCGGTCTCTCCCCCCGTATACCTCCGTCGAGGTCCTCGCTGCCAAAGTTCCTCCGGTAGAAGAGCATCAGTTCGATCTTGTAGCACTTGTAGAGGGAGATGAGGAAGATCAGCAGCAGCAGGATGGCCCCCAGTCCCCCCGCCAGCTCCACCGTGTACATCAGCTCCGCTGAGAAGGGGCACACACACACACACACACACACACACACACACACACACACACACACACACACACACACACACACACACACACACACACACACACACACACACACACACACACACACACACACACACACACACACACACACACACACACACACACACAGGCGTGTGTGTAATTAAAACTACTGAGGCAAACTGTTGTTTCCAATTTCCACACAGTTTGAACGCTCTCTCTGCCGTTCTAAATGCACAGAGGCGTGACGACACAAAACCGTTCGGGGCGTATAAATCAGTGGTGCGCACTTGTTCTTCTTCTTGTTGTTCCTCTTCTTCTCAGGTTTTTGACTCCCCCATCCCGCCCCGAAACGACGACGACTATACCTCCCCGGTTAAACGCAACAAAACTATAGCCCTTCTGGGCACATGTCTCCACCAGGAGGATAGGAGTACATGTGTGTGATGTTTGGCAAAATGTTTAACCCATTCTGACCGGGCACCCATTTTGGTATTAGCATCATGTTATGCTTTAGCTATTGAAAAATAGCAGACCTACAAGCTTGTAGGTCTGCTATTTTTTTTTTTATCGAAGAACGACTGACATTTTTAGAATCTGATCTCAGGTCAGAATGGGTTAATCAGACCAGTGTGTGTCTAGTGGAAAACTCGTATGAATCTGATCTCAGGTCAGGTCGGTTAAGATTTTTTTTTTTTTTTTTGCAACAATTTTCTGGCAGAGCCAGATCACTCATAGCATCTCTATATAGAATTGATAGAATACTGGATGAGCAGGACTGGATGTGCAGCATTTTGTACAAAACGGGCCACTCCTGAAAACTTAGCCAATCAGTGTGTAGAATCAGAGAAATCCATCATACTCGTCTTGATCACTTGACTTACAGAGATCATGTGAACGTGAGATTTGGATGAAATCTGTGCGACTAACATAAACAATGTGTTTAGCGGAAATCGGCCTCATGGTGGCGCTATAAGCGGTAGATGTGGAGAGATGCAGGGAGAATGTTTTTCCATGGCCTCTAGGGGGAGTGCGCATACAGTACATAAGATGTATACAGATCTTATGGGTAAAAACAGGAATTGACCTGTTATAGGGCCACCGTGAGGCTGATTTGTGAAAAGAAATGAGTGGCATGTCGTCCTCGGCCTAGTGGAAATGTGCGTGTATAATTTCACGTAAATTGCACACTGTGTTTGTGATTTGTGGCATTTTGTTCGAAACGGACCAATCATGTCAGCTTTGGAAGCCAATCTTAGCCAATCAGGATGGAAGATGGGAAATGATGCAGACCCGTGTTGATCACATGACTATGGAGATAGTGTATACCGAATTGTGTGATGTATGGATTAAAATGTGTACGAGTAATCTACAGAAATGTGTTTTGCCTAAATCGGCCTCATGGTGGCGCTATAACAGGCCGTTGAGGAATATTTGGAGCAGAGGTGGATGGATCGGGCCAACGGTGGCGGAGATTAGCTGGTAACGGACGGAAGGACGGGGACACACACACACACACACGCACACACGCACACACACACACACACACACACAC
Organism: Protomyctophum parallelum; assembly: GCF_964188405.1. Taxonomy (NCBI): domain Eukaryota; kingdom Metazoa; phylum Chordata; class Actinopteri; order Myctophiformes; family Myctophidae; genus Protomyctophum; species Protomyctophum parallelum. Next base: position 42,560,224 of record NC_139707.1, on the reverse strand, counting down.
ACGGACGGACGGAGTGCAAAACATACTCTCTCCCCATGCCTTCGGCCTGTTGGAGACAATGAGATACCATGTGCACAGGCTGTATATATACTCGGTAACATTAGCTATAAAGCTGGCACATAATATCCGTCCGCCATTCTCTCACTCCAAGTCGTGGAGGAACGGGCGGGCTGGCATCAATCTCCAGAGGTAACGAGACGAGTGTGTGTTATAATGAGTTTGGGAAAAAATGAGGATGGTGGAGAGAAAGGAGATGATGAGAAATTGGGTTCATCGTCTCCAGCAGGAGAAAAACAACAAAGCTCTGCTCTTTGGCTGTGTTCCATTGTGTGTGTGTCCGTGTGTCCGTGTGTCCGTGTGTGTGTGTGTGTGTGTGTGTGTGTTTGGCGGGGGCTAACTTCTGACATGGATGTGGATGAAGAAGATGAGATGCTTCAATTCAGTGGTTCTCAAAGTGGGGTCCGGGGGCCGTGCACGCGCGCACACACACACACACACACACACACACACACACACACACACACACACACACACACACACACCCCAGAGAGAGCTGGCTGCAGAGCAGGGATGACTTATGTTGTGCATTAAAGCAGCATTTATAGACCCCTTCAGGAACGGCTCTCATGGTCGCAGCCTACACGTATTTCCTGTAGGCTGGAGACGACATATCTGCGCTTTCCCCGCACCACCTCCTTCTACTACTACTACAGTGAATGGAAAAGTGACTGATGTTAAGTCTGCCTCAAACGTTACTCTTTTACCTGCTTTTTTACTGACACTATACTACTATACTACAACATTACAAAGATGCCACAGAACATTGAGATGAACCGGTGTAGTTTATGGCTGCTCCAACAGTAGTGGCAACCTTCCAAAAAAAACAAAAAAACGGAATGTCAAAATATCCACCGCGGGGTCTGAGACCAGAGCCATAGAGTAATGGTTGAGACGAAGCAGTGAAAGGTCCTGAAAGATGCGTAACGGCAGTCTTACCCAATACCCAATCTTTCTGTTTTAGGAACACAAGGCTGCTGTACTTTATTATACCTCATACTAAGCATTAAAGTATAATTGCTGGAGTTTGGAAGCGCTCGTTGACTATCACTCCACGGCCCATGCGTACCACCTGTTTTGAATGTGCACATAATGCAGGAGGCAGCAGGAGGTTGCTTTACTGATAACCAGATAACCATACTCTGATACTTAGAAAAGAATCATCTGCAAGGAATTTATTGACAGGAAGTAGCTCATAAAATGTCTACGTACGGTGGATTTTTATGAAACATAAACTTTACAGACTGAAAGAGGATAACTCAAGCTTTCCCTACAGCTGCAATGTTGGTGATTTTGACGTTGTTTAACAGACTTACTGCTTTTGGCGGAACCCTTCCGCCACAAGGAATGTAATAACCTTCCGCTCCTGGCGGAGTACTCCGTCAGATATAGCTTTATTATTGATATCAAACCGGATCGCTGATTACATTATTTTCGTTATTATTTGGGCTCGGCCTTTCCTTCTTTAGCGATCCTATAGACCAGATTGCGCAACAGCGGTCCCGTCCACCTCCCATTATCACATTTTGGCCGGGAACCCATTTTGGCGTTGGCATCATGTCGTGCTTTAGCTATTGAAAAATAGCAGATCTACAAGCTCATATCGCGCCACCGAGTGGCACGCTACGAGCTTGTAGGTCTGCTATTTTTGAAAAATCCAAGAACGACTGACATTTTTAGAATCTGATCTCAGGTCAGAATGGGTTAATCAGACCAGTAGTGTGTCCAGTGGAAACCTCGTATGAATCTGATCTCAGGTCAGAATGGGTTAAATTCTTTTCGTTATTATTTGGGCTCGGCCTTTCCTTCTTTAGCGATCCTATAGACCAGATTGCGCAACAGCGGTCCCGTCCACCTCCCATTACACAGGCTGACTAAAAGCTGAATAACTCCTAATCTACAGGGCTCTCCATGGTTTGGACAATTAGCGCCATGTTCACCTATAGGTATCACCCTGCTGGCAAGATGGCAGCCGTGTGAATATCATCAATAGCCTGGAATGTGGAACCTCCATCAAAGCTCCTGAATATTTTATTTATTTATTTATTGCCTTTATTGATAGTATGAAGTGAAGATAGACAGGAAAGAGAGAGAGAGAGAGAAGGAAAGAGAGGAAAAGGTGGTCCATAGAGACACCCACTGTGAAGATTATGAATACTGCATTCTGGGAAGGAAGAACATGAAATAAACATCAGAATAATAATGAGATGGAGAGCGAGAGACAGAGAGACAGAGAGACAGAGAGAGACGGACGGACGGACGGACGGAAGGGGAGAGAAATAAACGATTGAAGATCTCTCCTAATCTCTGTGAGTTGTGTGTCCATATCTGTTGAAAATGCGTCCTTTCACATAATGCAATGGAATGTCGACACTTAATATGACTCCAAAGCACAAACCCGGGGAAGTCTATACCAAGGCACTGGTCATTCAGTAAAAGTAAGGGGAAAGAGACGGATACAGGAAAGTAAGGGGAGAGAGAGTGGGAGAGAGACAGATACAGGACTTGCTATGTAAATGTATGAAAAAAATTACTGGCCTGTTGGGAAAATGCAGAGGACCAATTTGCTGTTTAAACAGCCGTCAAATTACCGCTCTCTGCTAAGTGACAACCACCGCACGAAGACTAGCGGCAGACATATCGGTGAGCCATGAATAGCTATGTGGATGTCAATTTATTCATTTAAAAGGAGAAAAAAAAACACAAGACAACAGAACCAAATGGAGCGTCAACATAGATTGCTATGGTAGTAAAACACATGGGCTCTAGAAGAGGGGGAAAGAGTCATCAAGAAATCACACACACGCGCGTGCACACGCGCACACGCACACGCGCACACACACACACACACACACACACACACACACACACACACACACACACACACACACACACACACACACACACACACACAATGGAAGACATCATACTGGGGCTGGCAGAGAAGAAGGGAGTATTGTGTTTGTTGTTCATCCATCATGGCCCGTAGCACTTGCCCTAGCCCCTTAGATAAGCACTTTAAGTAGACTTAGATGGAATTTTATACAGACTTATAGCGTGGTACGTAGACGGCACTAGAATTGCATTTTATACAGTCATAGCACTTTATAGTATAGTATAGTATGCATAGTTTATATGTATAGTTTAATTATATAGATATGCCACGGTTATGTTCTTAGCTTATGCATGTTCATGATACTTTTTATGTATGTGGTGTATTCCCATGCTTTTGTCCTTGCTTAATGTAAGTCGCTCTGGACTAAGCGTCTGCTAAATGCTTAAATTGTAAATTGTAATTGTTGTTAGCCTTATTAGCCTGACTGTGAATCATTATAGTTCTTATATAAGGTATTATTATTATTACTACTACTTTAGCGATTTGCAGTAAAGCAAGAATAACACAAGGTAAATATATATCAAATGCATAGAAATAGGATCATATAATAACAAAATAAACACATAAATGGATGCACCTGGGACGTATCCTCAGTGATGTATCCCAAGGTCATCAGGGTTTCGGGTCTCGCAACATCATACCCCTCACTCAGGTGACCCAGCCGGGAGTGATCAAGTCCCGACTTACGTCCCAGTAGCTACCCTCGATAAGTCCCATTAGTGAAAAACCAGGGCCACACAATCCGTTCCTCCTGAACTATTCTGCCGGGACTGGGAGGTACCATTCTGGCACATGGAAGGACTAGGCTCTGTGGGTTGACACCTGTCCGGGCCCCTCCTACGTCTCACCAGGTCCACTCCTGCTCTCACCAGGTCAGGCCCTGTGCGTTGCACCAGACTCCCAGCACCAGGCACTTTATTCAGGAATGGTGGATTCTCAAGCTGCAACGGTTCCGCAGGCTCCACCTTGCCCTTGGTGGTGCCGCAGACTCCGCTTGAGGCTTGCATGGCCCTCCTAAAGGCCTCACCGTGGGTTTGTTGGGCTTCTTCCTCACGGAAGACACAGGCTGGGGCGCTAACCCATACTGCTCCCGGGTGCCGTAAGTACAGTAAACCAAGGACTATCATTGGTCTAACAGTATAGAATAGCTGTACATTGTGGTGGCGAAAATGCATATAAACACTATGGTATTGATACATGTAATGAAGCCTACTAGTAGATGATACTTAACACTCTAATTACCACCTGTTCCTCACTGACAAAATCATTAGAGACTGCCGACTCGTGTAAACCTATTTCACACTGTGTGAGTTAACTATAGAATAGAGTCCATTTAAGGAATGACCATCTCTTGTTACTCCTGAAACTCTGTACACTCCTGAAAGTATAGAATATGTGTGTGACATGTGTGGAGAGGGGGTGCTGAGGGAGGGAGACACTATACTCTCTCTCCGGTGTGAAGACATCAGTGGCGTGCACAGATAGACACTAGGGGGTGCTAGAGCACCCCCTGCCCTTTTGGCAATGTGCTCTTAAAAAAAATTAAAAACTAATTTGTAGTGTGTGGACCATGTGGTGACATTGATTAAATATTGATTAAAAAAAACGCTTCTACTATATTATTTTAGGCCCCCACAATCTAAAGCTATGTTTCTAAGTCAGTGGTTCTTCGATACAAAAACAAAATAGCAGACCTACAAGCTCGTAGCGCGCCACTCGGTGGCGCGCTATGAGCTTGTAGATCTGCTATTTTTCAATAGCTAAAGCATCAAAATGGGTTCCCGCCCCAAAATGCGCTGCACAAGGTGCCCTTTTTTCACTTGAGCACCTGCCCCTCTAAATGTCTGTGCACGCCACTGGAAGACATATACAATAAAAGAATGGAGTTCGAATCCTGATGGTTGAGTCCGGCTTCTTCCTGATGTTGTTTACTTACTAATAGTGATGCCAGAACAACATTGAAACAATAAATAAATGTAGATGCCAAATCATCAACAACGACCTGGCACCTGTGACGAGGTGAAGACTTCCCCGTTAGCCTGTAGCACGCGTCCTATAGGACCATTTTATTGATGCAGTGAAAATTGTCAACACCTGTCCGTCCGCAGGAGGTTTTTCTAGTCTAACATGCAATTATAAGCACAAAAAAAGACTACATAATAGTAATAATTAACATAATCAATCATTTTGACCTGAGATCAGATTCTAAAAAAAATAAAAAATTCTTCTACATCCTGACAGTTTTCTGAAAAAGCTATGTTTCTATGTCAGTCGTTCTTCGATTTTTCAAAAAATAGCGGACCTACAAGCTCGTAGCGCTTGTAGGTCTGCTATTTTTCAATAGCTAAAGCATAACATAATGCTAACACCAAAAGGGGTTCCCGCCCCCAAAATGGGTTAACTTGTGAAACCAAAGTAGACACAATAATTCCAATTTACCAATGAGAAACTATTCACGCGAGCACGGTTGATTTGATTCCAACTATATGGAGTTGACTAGGGCTGTCCTCTGAAAGTCGACGAGTCAGTCGAGACTCGAGACCCCCTCAGTCAACGCAAATTATTAGATTCATTGTATACTAGCGTCAGTTACTAGTGAGCTCTGTTGTATCATGTATTCCCAATGTCCGCACACAGCAGCTTATTATCGCTCTGATAAAAAAGTTGACTTCAAGTTGAAGTTGAATTAGGGGCCTGGTTCATCAGGCTTGCCTCTTAACCCTCTATTACAGTTTGATTTATCCATATCTCATTTATTGCAATACCGTTTGGGCAAGTACATATCCGTCCAATTTACACAAATTATTAATTATTCAAAAGAAATTTGTAAGAATAGCTACCTCTTCTCACTATTTGGCTCCATCTGCTCCTTTGTTTAAGGATCTAAATGTACTGTCTATCTATGACATTAACATAGTACAATCCTGTTCTTTCATATATAAATGCACTTACCTTCCAAATATGCTTCCTATAACTTTCAAAGAATATTTTAAGACCAACTCTCAAGTTCATGAGTTCTTTGCTCTGGAATTCACACATACTTATTGCCAACTCCGCATCTTCACTCTGTAACTTTAAACATAGATTGAGGGCCAGCCTCTTGAAGTTACCCTCTCCAATTGATTCTAACGTAATGTAGCCTTATTGTGCATACTCAGACATACTCGCACTCAGACACGCGCGCACACACACACGCACACGCGCACACACACACACACACACACACACACACACACACACACACACACACACACACACACACACACACACACACACACACACACACACACACACACACACACACACACACACACACACTTCACAAGTGTAAATAATGTATTTCTTGTTGTTTTTGTTATTTTCCATACCTATGTTTGATTACTTTGTCTTACTGTTTGTATATTACTATTTGTTAAATTGTATATTAACTTTGGTGAGAACCACATATAAGCCCTCCCTGGGTTTCTTTTCTCACCTGCACACACTTCACACTTCTATTGATGTTACCTTTTTGTACTGTTTTTATTGTGCAAATAAACTAAACTAAAGACTGCAATTATTAAGTACACAACATTTCGGTCTTTGATACAATGGTGTCGCGCTCCGACTGTATACATATAGTCTACACAGGATTGTTGTAAATTCAAATAACAAGCAGTCTGCCGTCATTTTAGTATAACGGATTCATTATTGCTTTTAAAATTTCAAAACGTATTCCTATGGCTCTGTTGCACTTCAAATGCGTTCTAAATCAGCACCGAAAGTTTCATAAATACTACGCAATTGTATAACCTCCAATAAGGTCACAAAGATGAGGGTCGGCGGCCAAATCCAGATATTTTTGGGGGTCCTTGACATGAAAAAGGTCGAGCACCACCGACACAGAAACATTGCTAACTGTGTAGGATTCAGAAGACACTTGTAGAACTGTCCTCAGGTCAAGACCGATTTGACTACATAAGTCGGGGACAGCTCTATCTCCATCTTCAACAGTCAGGTTACAGTGCGTGCTCTTACCCCGTCTGAAGAGCTGGATGGTGGCTTGGCGACGGCCGTTGCCGTTCTCAACGTAACAGGAGTAGTTCCCCAGGTCCACCTCGTCCACCGAGTCGATGGTCAAGGAGATGGCCACTTCCTGTTCCCCGAGATGCTCCTTGACGACCCTTTGGAACAATTCAGAGACGAAAGAAAAGCACTACCGTTATACTGCTTCTGTACTCTGTACTCAGATATACTGTACACACGCAACCTATACCTGCTGCTTACAGTATATACCTGTGTAAGTGAATGACACATAAACCCCTCTAACTCTAAAGCTATGAGTTTCAGTCGCTGGGATTGCATGAATCAACCCGCCAAGAATAACTTCTGATAATTAATTAGCTTACTTCTATATAGGCCTCATGGAATTACTTCACCTGCATCAAAAAGTTAAAATCCGTGCACATGAACGAGGGGCGAAGAATGCAGGACAGCGTGCTAGCATTTGTGTGTGTGTGTGTGTGTGTGTGTGTGTGTTTGTGTCATTAAAAGGCCATGTTTGCGCAGGGCACACTCAGCATAATATCGTGCCTTAATTCCCCCAGGGGTTGTGGTATGATAAAAAACGTGTCGTAAGCGTCTTTCGGGTTTTCGCCATATACACACACCCACACAGCATATTCCGCGAGGCCCCACGCGCTACTGTAAATACTTCACGGTATGTTAATTTCTTCTCCTCGGCACTCCAAAACATATGAGAAATGAAAATCAATAAGGGCTCTTCTTTCCGACGAGCGTGGTGGTGGTGGTGGTGGTGGGGAGGAGGGAGGGAGGGTGAATCAAATAACTGACGACGAGAAGAGAATCTTTTTATAGCGGCTGCCATGGTAACCGAGAGGAGAGAAAGTAATATTCCATAAAGTAAATGAGGGTCCCCTGCTGCGCTGCTTGAGCCTGATGGAGGAAGGAGAGGAGGACGTGGGAGATAATGATCGCTCATATACCGTACACTCTCACTACTTAGCGCACGTTTACCGCACGGCCGGAAACAAAGACAGCATGATAAAGGAGTCATTTATGGCCACGCGTGTGTGTGTGCCGTTTGTGTGTGTGTTTGTGGTAACCTGTATAAGCCAAAAGAAAGGCAAATAAAATCTGCATCTGTGTGCGTGCGTGTGTGTGTGCGTGCGTGTGTGTGCGTGTAAGTGTGCATGCGTGCGTGTGTGTTGCTCTTTGTTGGCTTTCAGGCAAATAAACTGTACAGCTTGTTGAGGTGATTTGTCACCTGTAATTGAACGTGTATCATGGGGGCTTTTGTATGAGGCTGAAAGCTGAACTGCTGGTATTTTGTAGTTTCATTTCAATGAGGTTGTTGTGTGATGAAGGGTTTTATATAGTTGGCCTGGTCCGGGGGAGTGGAGGTACCGGTATGATTCACGGCTCTCAAGGGAAGCCTCCGCTCTTCACAATAGAACACATTGTCGGGCTGCAGAACACCGTTGCCACGCACAAAGAGGCGGTTATTGTTCGAAGGAAGTCTCGGACAAAGTCTAGGCAGGGCGACGAGCCGAAAGTTAGGTGAGTAGCTGAAAGTTAGGTGAGTAGCCGAAAGTTAGGTGAGTAGCTGAAAGTTAGGTGAGTAGCCGAAAGTTAGGTGGGTAGCCAAAGTTAGGTGAGTAGCCGAGAGTTAGGTCGGTAGCCGAAAGTTAGGTGAGTAGCCGAAAGTTAGGTGAGTAGCCGAAAGTTAGGTGGGTAGCCGAAAGTTAGGTGGGTAGCTGAAAGTTAGGTGAGTAGCTGAAAGTTAGGTGGGTAGCTGAAAGTTAGGTGAGTAGCTGAAAGTTAGGTGGGTAGCAGAAAGTTAGGTGGGTAGCTGAAAGTTAGGTGGGTAGCAGAAAGTTAGGTGGGTAGCTGAAAGTTAGGTGGGTAGCAGAAAGTTAGGTGAGTAGCCGAAAGTTAGGTGGGTAGCCAAAGTTAGGTAGGTAGCCGAAAGTTAGGTGGGTAGCCGAAAGTTAGGTGTGTAGCCGAAAGTTAGGTGAGTAGCCGAAAGTTAGGTGCGTAGCCGAAAGTTAGGTGGGTAGCTGAAAGTTAGGTGGGTAGCAGAAAGTTAGGTGAGTAGCCGAAAGTTAGGTGGGTAGCCAAAGTTAGGTGAGTAACGGAAAGTTAGGTGGGTAGCCGAAAGTTAGGTGTGTAGCCGAAAGTTAGGTGAGTAGCCGAAAGTTAGGTAAGTAGCCGAAAGTTAGGTGGGTAGCCAAAAGTTAGGTAAGTAGCCGAAAGTTAGGTAAGTAGCCGAAAGTTAGGTGAGTAGCCGAAAGTTAGGTGAGTAGCCGAAAGTTAGGTGAGTAGCCGAAAGTTAGGTCGGTAGCCCAAAGTTAGGTGAGTAGCCGAAAGTTAGGTCGGTAGCCCAAAGTTAGGTGAGTAGCCGAAAGTTAGGTGGGTAGCTAGGTGGTGAGAAGTGCTGTTTGTCAACCCAGAAGGTGATCTAAATGGCAGATGCTCACAGAGACAAGCGCATGAGCCGAGAGGCTGATAGTTGGAATCAACAGACATGCGCCGAGTACGGTGGACTCATTTGACCTACGTATCACGTGACGTTAAGCTGTATACATTCTTTGTAGAACTGTGCAACTCTTGGTTAAAACTAACTGTGAAAAGTCTGTATTTGTTATTGGCACAGACACCTGACTGAACCGACTGCGGCAGTATTTCCAAAAGGCCTGCTGCAGACACTCTTTCCTCTCGATATTCTCTCACTTCCTCATTAGAAAATCCACCGTGTCTGCTCATTTAGTGATCAATTTCCACCTTATTCATTCCCTTTATTCGTTAAAATCGCAGAGCGCGCACCTGCAGAACACACAGTCACCAACGAACAGGACTCGACCGATGAATTATTGATCACGTCCCTCATTATGCTGAGCCAGATTTGTTTTGCTAATTTATTAATCTCCGCGCGCCGCGCTAATGTCCAGTCATGCGCGCTATGATAACAACAACAGTGGCCGCCGGCGCAAATGAGAATTTATGGGCCCCGAGTTTCCGTAGAAATCAACTCCTCCCGAATCAATATGGGCTCAGAGTTGTGTAAGTATAGAAAGGGCTGCATATAGATTCTGAGCTCCCAAGGTATGAGTGCTCTTCTCTGCGTGGCCATATAGTGGGCTTGAGTTGTGCTGCTGCTGATGCATTAGTTATAAAGCAAAAGCAATCTAAGACTGTGTGTGTGTGTGTGTGTGTGTGGGTGGGTGGGTGCCCGGCGTGAACTCTAAAACTTTGGTAACACATGCATGATGTGGTGCATCATCTGAACGGGGCGAAAGCCTCGGCTGCTACAGGGCCTTGAAGAGGAGCAGAGATTTGTTTCTCCCCTCTCTCTCTTTTTATGTCTCCAACTTTCTCGTGGCACCGTCCCATCCCTCTCTCTCTCCCGAGCTGTCTTCACACCGGGAGTTAAAGCAAGAGGCATCGCGCGGGGGATCAGAGCGGGGCCTCGGGGTAATGGCATAGACAATAAAGAATGCATGATCAAATACATTATTGATCCTGCTGGCATGAAATATCGCTATGAATTATTGAACAGATGACCCCCCCCCCACCCCCCCCACACCCTCAGCTGATGAGTGGGGGGAATCCTGGCATTTATAGTATCAGGGGGGCGATGGGAATGAACGAGCGAGAGGGCAAAGCGATTAACTGAGAGAGTGTTGTGTTGTGTGGTGGTTAAAGCAAAGCCTTGTTTGAGTTGTATTATACACGCAACGCGCAAAGCCGCGATATCGCAGATGTGTTCTCAAGAGTTAACCCTGTGCATTACTTCATTTACAGTCTGTGCACAATTAGAGAAAGTAGGAGAATTGTCATTTTGATCAACGTCTTGCCTGTTATCTCTCCTATAATGGTATACCACATCAATAGAGCATGGGACGAAATGTTATCCGTTTTGGGTCCGAACTACCGGGTCGACTACCTTTTTTCACTGACGAAAACTAAATGGAAACTACATGAAAACTAAGCTATGTGATGACTAAAAGTATAAGACTAAATATACTGACAATTTTGTCAACAAATAAAATCTATAGACTAAAATGTTAGGAAGGGACTATAGTGGACAAGAGATCCACTATAAGTCATAAAATAGCAGATCTGCTATTTTCAGCAAGTGTAAAACCACGACAACGTCGAGGCCCGCCGGAATACATTTTAGTCGACTAAATCAACTGTAGACTTAGTCGACTAAAATCTCATGACATTTTAGTCGACTAAAACTGGACTAACACTAAAACACTCCAGGTGACTAAAATGTGACTGAGACCAAATGAAAACTATTCAAGAGACTATAGGACTAAAACTAAAATTAGTTGACAAAAACAACACTTCCACCCTAGCCCCCCCCCCCCCCCCCCACCCATCTGCATGCTGCTGTAGGTATAGCTGGCTGCGGTGAGGCCGATAGCGAGGCGGCGGCGGCGGCACTCTGAAAGATGGCGGTTGTTAACCATCTGACAGCGCTGTCTCTCCCCAGAGCTAGCAGTCTCTCCAAACAGCGGCCCCGGCACTAGGCAGGCCTCCTAATGGGGGGGACATGCAGACGGACTAGAGAGAATGGACTCGTTTAAATGTGCTACACACACCCCGTAGGGAAGGAGAGAGAGAGAGAGAGAGAGAGAGAGAGAGAGACATGGAGATGGAACTGTTGTTTTAAATGTCTTTAAATGTCCCTGCAGAGACGGAGGCTTGCTGGAAGCACTTTTAATATGTAATGGGCGGGCGACAAGGTAAAGACACAGAGACAGACAGAGAGAGAGAGAGATAGACAGTGTGACAGCATGCGTGCGTGCATGCGCGTGTGTGCGTGTGTGCGTGCATGCGCGCGTGCGTGTGCGTGCACGCGTTATGGGGCTCGAACACTGTCAATATTATCAGTAACGTGTTACTCCCCCCCGCATGCTTTGATGTCTGCGCGGCACATCAGTGCATAGACACATACTGTGTGTACTTTCCCATCATCTCACAATGGGAACACGAAGGTATACACGACTGGGTGTCGTCCATGCGTAATTGTGTGTGTTTTTGGGGGCGAACGCACACATTAACGCACGCATAAAGATAACGTGCTTTTTTTTGGTCACGCGGCCACTTAAGAGTGCGCACAGAACGTTGTGTTGTTAGAGTTGATTGTTATCACTAGGGCATGCGTGTGTGTGTGTGTGTGTGACTGTGTGTGACAGGTGTTTGCCTACACATTGCTGAGAGAGAGAGAGAGAGAGAGAGAGAGAAAGGGAGAGTAATATTGCGCTCCTGCACCTTCAATAAAAATCTCCTCATTCCACTCAAACATATCTTGAAATATTAAATTCAATGGAGCTTTATTGGGCATGAGAAAATATTCACTTTATATACTGTATCAACTCGCTCGTTTTTTTTTTTTTTTTTTTTTTGCACTGAGAGAGAGAAAGAGAGAGAGAGAGAGAGAGAGAGAGAGAGAGAGGACGGTGGCGAGTTAGACACTATGAATATTCGCATACAAAAGTATAGCGTCACAAGATGGCTATCTATCAAGCTATTCATACACTCTCATTTATAAAGCCGTTTGGAATGACCTGCAGTTCAGACTAAAATTGGCCTTGAAAAGTTCCTTTGAGAAGTTTCGAAAGGATCATCTTAAATGTACAGTCCAACACGTGTACATGTTCGGAATGTGTACTATAGCCTTGGCATATGCCTCATATATTTATTTTTCCCTGTTTTCCTGTTGTTTACATTGTGTCTTTCTTCCGGTCACTGTTGGTGTACCATTGTGTGGCTGTTGTGTAAATTTGACATGTACTAATTATGTAGCATTGAAGTGTAATTATGTTTCTGCCTCTTGGCCAGTTCCCACTTGAAAAAGAGACTCAGTCTCAATGTGTGTTTTACTGGTTAAATAAAGGTAAAAAAATAAAAAAAGTTTTAATGGATGCACTTTATTATACATTCTGGAGTTGCGGGGGTGTGGCTCCCAAATGATAGAACATATTTTGAAAGTCATTGTACACGTGTGTGCGTGCGTGCACTTGGTTGGTGGTTGTGCATCTTACGATCACGTGTACAGTCTGCGCATGACGCGTGCGTGCGTGCGTGCGTGCGTGTTTCAAAACTACACGCTCACACGTGCGAAGCAACACAATTCATGTCCAACTAGAAAAAGTGCCCAGGTCTCCACCAGGGCAGGTCAGGTTGTGGCCTCCTGGTGGCGCTATAATAGGCCAATGTGAAAAGGGTGCCAGTTGTTGTCATGGCTGTTGTTGTGCCTTTGATGAAATTGGATGATTTGAGGCATTTTGTTCCAAAAAAAACCTGTGTTGGTGGTGCTATAACAGGCCAATGTGAAAAGGGTGGGATATATTCCTCAGCCTAGTAGGAAAGTGCGCGAAAGATTTCACGTAAACCGCACGCTGCGTTCACGATGTGAGGCTTTTTGTTCAAAACGGGCCATAGTCCTGCAAACTTTGAAAGCCAATGTTAGCCAATTAGGAGGGAATCTGAAATATCGGACTGATCCGGCTTGAACACGTGACTTTAGAGATAGTGTGCAACGATTTGCGGGATTTTTGGACAAATCTGGGGGAGCAATAGCAAAAAGTCGGCCTCCTGGTGGCGCTAACTAAAAACAAACCTGTATATAGGAGGGGCTAGCTCCCCTCAAAAATAGAGCCTAATAGACAAGCAAGACAATTCACTCACTCTCTCTTTGTGAATGGACAATGAGACATAGTGATGTTGGTATATATACATCCTCCTTATCTCTTTAAACATTATGTTATAATTTAGCTATTGAAAAATAGCAGATCTACAAGCTCATAGCGCGCCACCGAGTGGCGCGCTACGAGCTTGTAGGTCTGCTATTTATGAAAAATCGTGAAAATGTGCCTAAAATTTGGAATATATTTTTTCAGAACAAACGTTTTTTTAACTCAAATCTTTGCTTCTGGGGAGGGTCCCTGGAACAACAGACTTTCAGATGGGGGTCGGTGGCCAATTACAGATCATCTCATACTACTGTATGTAGTATGTACTGTATGTACTGTATGTATGTACTGATGCTGATATCTTACTTGATGTCGCCTTCCTGTACCCTCTCTTCGTCCAGGTCCTCGATGAACTTGTCGCCCTTCATCCAGTAGATGAGCGGACTCACGTCTCCGCTGTATCCGAAGAACGCCCGGCACGTCAGGTTGAGGGCACCTCCTGTTGAGGACAGGACGGCAGACATGACACACTGTCACTCTCCATATATATAGCCTCAGCCCAAGCTGCTGCTGCTCCTGCCCGAGTACATGTGTGTGCCGTGCTGCTGCTGTGGCACAAGGCATTACGTCATGTCCATGCCTTATATGTTTATCCCATTCTGGACGGGGAACCCCTTTTAACCCATTCTGACCTGAGATCAGATTCATACGAGGTTTCCACCGGACACACACTGGTCCGATTAACCCATTCTGACCCGAGATCGGATTAAAAAAATGTCAGTCGTTCTTCGATTTTTCAAAAATAGCAGACCTACAAGCTCGTAGCGCGCCACTCGGTGGCGCGCTATGAGCTTGTAGATCTGCTATTTTTCAATAGCTAAAGCACGACATGATGCCAACACCAAAATGGGTTCCTGGTAAGAATGGGTTAAAACTTTAACTGTTGAAAAATAGCAGATCTACAAGCTCGTATAGGTCTGCGATTTTTGAAAAATCGCGAAAATGTGGGGCGCAAACCTTTGATTATACGGTGTGTTCTTTCGGAGCGAACGATCTTAACTCAAATCTTTGCTTCTTGGGGGGGTGGGGGGGGGGGGGGGGGGGGTCCCTGGAACAACGTATTTTGGGTCGGCGGACAATTATACATATAATTTCTGGGGTCCTTGACATGAAATATTGAGCACCACTGACACATAGAAACATATAGGTATTTCAGAAAACTGTCGGGATTTAGAAGACATTTTTATAATTTTTGACGTCAGGGCCTAAATGGGTTAAACGCCTCGAGACACTATACAGCATCAACACTCTGAATCATATACTGTACAGTTGGTGTAGCAGATACAGTAGTGACCTGCTGCGTGCACGTACAGTATGTTTAACCCATTCTGACCTGAGATCAGATTCATATGAGGTTTCCACTGGACACACACTGGTCTGATTAACCCATTTTGACCTGAGATCAGATTCTAAAAATGTCAGTCGTTCTTCGATTTTTCAAAAATAGCAGACCTACAAGCTCGTATCGCGCGTATCGCGCGATATGAGCTTGTAGATCTGCTATTTTTCAATAGCTAAAGCATAACATGATGCTGACACCAAAATGGGTGCCCGGTCAGGATGGGTTAACATTTATTCTGGATTCTGTGGTCGTCAAACACATCATTAATAATAATTAATTTAACTCTGGAGAGTGTAAAAGATTGCACGCACGCACATACACAATGACGCACGCCACGCCCACACATACATTTTGTAACACACAAACAAAACACACAGGTTCCCCCGATGTAAATAAACTGGGACTGAACACAGGGGGGCACTCAAGAGCTTCCTTACAAACTCCCCTGGAGAATCATCAGTGTCCATGAATGGGAGAGGAGTTGGAGCGAGAGGCAATGGAGGGATAACGCTTATACTTTAATGTTTGTTTTTCTTTTTAGAACTATAGGAAGGTCACAGGATTGAACAGCAGCAGCAGCAGGTGACAAGAGCTGACCGTTTCAACGGTGACGCTGCTTGTCTTCTGTTCCACGTGCTAGTGGTTTCTTATCAGATTTATTCCACGTCATTTAAACCATTCAGGCCTGAAAAAAATGTCTTCTAAATCCTGACAGTTGTCTGAAATACCTATGTTTCTAGGCCTATATCACTCAATATTTCATGTCAAGGACCCCAAAAATGATCTGTAATTGGCCACCGACCCCCATCTGAAAGTATGTTGTTCCAGGGACCTCCCCAGAAGCAAAGATTTGAGTTAAAAACGTTTGTTCTGAAAAAATATATTCCAAATTTTAGGCACATTTTCACGATTTCTCATAAATAGCAGACCTACAAGCTCGTAGCGCGCCACTCGGTGGCGCGCTATGAGCTTGTAGATCTGCTATTTTTCAATAGCTAAATTATAACATAATGTTTAAAACACCAAAAGGGGTGCCAGCCCAAAATGGGTTAAAGCAGAAGAGAAGATAATAATTGATAAGCGTATATAAGACAGCGACGTTTCAAACCCGTAATAAGAATTGACCGGCGCAGTTTATCTACACGTATATACCTGAGTATCTGACAATCAAAACCTGTGTAGACACAATTTACATTTTTTCAAATTAATTTACTGTTCCTAATTCAAAATCCTTGATGGGGGCCCAGACGGAAAGATGAATGCTATAATGCTTTTGCCAAAATGACCACGTACATTTAAGACCTTGTGTAAGCCAATTAGAGCCAATCATCTCCCATGCAAGGCCTTTTTTCAAAGCCATAATTGCCGTAATTATATGTACACGTACAAAAACACGCACACAGTATGCTATACATAGATATAGTTTACTTATATGTATAAGTATCGTTCTCAAAGGGCACTGAGACTGCAGTGCAGCAATCACACGCCAACTGTCTCACAATGAATCAACCCCAGCAGCATGTAAACAGTACATCATCAGACTGTACTACACACACTCTGTGATGAAGGACACTCCCCTCCAGAGGGCCATGTGTGTGTGTGTGTGTGTGTGTGTGTGTGTGTGTGTGTGTGTGTGTGTGTGTGTGTGTGTGCAGTGTCTGGCTGAGGGCCAGACGTACAGATTTGAAGGACCGGGACAGAAGCTTAAAGGGGGTCGGGGGGAAAGGCTTGTCTCACAGCAGGGAATGCATGTAAGGAGGAGTGTGAGGCGAATGGCAGTCTTTTCTGGGGTGAATATTTTGCCTTCTTAAAGGGATATTTCACTTTCACAAAAAAAACGTTATCGTCTACTCAGGCTTATGTGAACAGTGAACAGCCCAGACAGTTTTTGAATTGCTTGATTCAGTACTTATTTAGATCTTTGATATTCACTTTAGCTGCCCCGCCGCCGTCCTATTCAAACCCATTATAACTTCAAACACCGTTTGAGCAATGATGGATTCGTCGAAAACACCCGTACTATTTTCTGGTGACTGCATGCATATTGTCCTTCTTATACGTGAGGGGGGCCGTGATTTATCGTTTACTGTTTTTATTTATCTTGTAATATTTATTTTGGAAAAGAATGTCCTCCAGGAGAATGCCAGAGGAGACTAAAACGACCATCAAAAAACCTTTTTAGGTTGCTTGTCATGGCTTATTTTTAATACTACATTTTTTTCTTTACAATCAAGTAACTTAAAAAACTGTCTGTTGTGTTCACATAAGCCTGAGTAGACGATAAAATGACTTGAAATTTTTGAAAGCGAAATATCCCTTTAACCCATTTTGCGCGGGAACCCATTTTGGTGTTAGCATCATGTTATGCTTTAGCTATTGAAAAATAGCAGATCTACAAGCTCATAGCGCGCCACCGAGTGGCGCGCTACGAGCTTGTAGGTCTGCTATTTTTGAAAAATCGAAGAACGACTGACATAGAAACATGGCTTTATCAGAAAACTGTCAGGATGTAGAAGACGTTTATAGAATCTGATCTCAGGTCAGAATGGGTTAAGGCTACTAAGACTGTTTCAGCACCATGGATAGCTCCATGGCTTCAGCATGACAGCCCAGTCAGTGCATTGGACTCTGCTTCAGGCGGGATGCTGCAATAGTTCCGGTGTGCTGCCCCTCGTCCGAAATGGTTGAGAAATGACAGAGTTACCGTGTGGGGTAACTCCCCCCCCCCCCCCCGGGCGCGTTCCTGGGGGGTTCTGGATGTTGCGGTGACCCCCGCACGGTACAGTTGCACCGCTCAGTCACTTCACACAGGCGTGATTTATTTATTTATTTCAAGGACCCCCCCAGTTTGATATCCATGAGGGCACAGTCCCCCATTTGATATGATATTTATCCTCTGGGACCCCATTCTACACTGTAACGTCGTCATGTTAACCCATTCTGAACGGGAACTCATTTTGGTGTCAGCATCATGTTATGCTTTAGCTATTGAAAAATAGCAGATCTACAAGCTCATATCGCGCCACCGAGTGGCGCGATACGAGCTTGTAGGTCTGCTATTTTTGAACGACTGACATTTTTAGAATCTGATCTCAGGTCAGAATGGGTTAATCAGACCAGTGTGTGTCCAGTGGAAACATCGTATGAATCTGATCTCAGGTCAGAATGGGTTAATGTGACTCTAAGGCTACATTTGGACCCTCAAAGACCACCCCCCCCCCCCCCCTGGGTGTCCCTGCCTGGACTCTAAGTTAAGAACCAGTGCTCTTGCTTAACCCCGCTCGCAGTCGCCGCACTAATCACTTCAAGGGGGACACATTCCCAAAACTCCTCGACCTTGGAACAATGTCACGCAACGGGGAGACAGAGAGACCGGATGAAAAATCTCGCAAGGTTATGTTTTAAATTCGGCCTGTGTATACTCGAGACTTCCAGCTGAGGACACGTATCCTCCCTAACCCGACCCACAAGCCAGACACACAACTTCAAAAGATTTAGGTAGGTCAGCCACGACGGCACAAAGAAAGTTTTCGCTGTAGCAGGCATTGGAGGGGTTGGAGGACACCGTGGAATGAGCTGATAGCAGCGTCTGTGAAGAGCAGTGGCTGACATTTCCAAAGTTCAACAGCCACTCTCAGCTTGGTATTTGTTCAGAGGCAGGCTCTACAAAGGCTACAAGTACAAGCTGTATATATACCTATAGCAGACCAGGACCTATGTGTACTGTCAGCTCATACATGCGTATACCACGCGCACGTGCACACGCACACACGCACACGCACACACGCGCACACACACACACACACACACACACACACACACACACACACACACACACACACACAATGTACTGTACACAGAGATATAGAGATACAGACACAAATAGCTATAGGGTCTCGCTGGGTTGCCTAATGCTCAAAACGAGTACAGACATTATAAGCAGCTATACACCCTATAGGGTGTCTGTGTATGTATGTATGTATGTATGTATGTATGTATGTATGTATGTATGTATGTATGTATGTATGTATGTATGTATGTATGTATGTATGTATGTATGTATGTATGTGTCTGTGTCTATGTCTGTGTCTGTGTGCGACGTGCACAAAAACATGGCAAGCTTCCACAGTTTCTTCTGGTGGTTCCTCATGCTCCCCACCGTATCCCAGAGAGGACTTTCAATCTGGGAATTTCACGCTGCCGGCTGCCCCCCACCCCCCTTCGCCGAGAGGAAGTCTCCACTGTGCTCCCGGGGAAATCACAGATAGTGCCGACGGCCTCCCGCCGTCTTCCTCTAATCCAACAGGCAGCTGTGCTCTCCCTATACCGAGGCTCTCACCTTCCCCATGCAGTCCAGCAGAGAGGAGAGACAGGCGGACAGTTAGCTGGGAGCCCATGGCCCAGGCCCAAGCTATTACTATACTGAGCCACATGCAAGCATCACTGCATGTATATCTGGTACCACCGCCGGTGTGCCTCAACCATCACAGTTATCACTGCCAGATCATCATCAGCGCACGCACGCACGCACGCACACACGCACGCACGCACGCACGCACGCACGCACAGGATGTATATGAGCTTCAGGCATGCAGGGCTGCTGGTCAACCATGGGTCTACATTTCTCAATGGAAGAGTATATATAGGGAGAGCCTCCAGCCAACATGCAGATGTGCTACACTTATATTGTGTGAAGGGGAAATTGAGGCCCCCCGCCTTGGCAAATAACGTTTCTGGGGAGCTTATACAACACGGCGTGCAGACTTATTCTTTCTTTTGCAAATTGAGGCCCAATGCATTACAGCTGGGGCGTTCCTTTTCCACTCTGTTGTTGCGATCGCCATTTTGGAACACTTATCTTACGCTACACTATACGACAAGCGGTCATTTCTCCACCGTTTCGGATGCGGGGAGGCTCGCCGGAACCGCGGGCTGCCTCCCCCCCCCCCCGGCGCATACCTTCACACGGTACAGTTGCACCGCTCACTTCACACAGGTGTGATTTTTTGTTTCCCAAAAAAAATGGTAGAACCACTGTTTTACATCTATTCTAAGCTTAATTAATTAATGAAAAAATAAAACCCCAATTTTTCGCGCGCGCTGACTCGGCCACCAAGCCTGGTACCCTATAGACAAAATATGGCCCTTGAGGAAAATCAATTGGGTGACCCTGCATTACACACATAAAGACCCCCAGGGGAAAAAAAATCTAATCTTCTAAGTGTCCCTTTAAGTCTTAAAGGGACACTTAGAAGATTAGAAGTTTAGAACAGAAGTTTCCGGACAAGCAGGTTCTTTTTTAATCTTAAAGTTTAAGATAAAAAAAAAACCTGCTTGTCCGGAATTGGCCTTTAACATATACCCTATACCGCACCTATACCGCACATACAGAGTTTGTACAAAATCATGTTTTATTCATTACAATGAGTCCACAGCAGCTTCAAACGGCTTTTCCCCCGACTCGTCCAAAAACCTTGTGCAGATCAACTCAGGACAGAGAGGCTGCGTGTGCATGTTCACGTTGTAACTACTCTAGAACTCGTCCTGCACACTTTACTGTATACTTGAGACAAGTTGAGAGGGTGAAGAGGTCAGCAATCAACCGATAAAACCCAAAGTACTGGTAAAAGGCTGTTGAAACTGGAAATGTACAGCTCGGACACACAGCCCTGCATACAGATATATCATCGATTCATTCTTCCCTTTTGTCTTTTCGCATTATAAGACTGGCGTGACTCCTTCATTAGCTAAAGCCAGCAACGTATAAGACCAGTAAGACACGTTTAAGGCGACGAAGGGCTGACTGACACACTGTACCGGATTAATGTCACTTCATTATTTCAGCACTGTCATAGAAGTTTAATTTTAAATTGTCCCAGCAGGGGGGGGCACATTATTATTTTGGGCTAGTTCTCAAATTAGCACCTGGACAAGTAAGTTGGTGCAGTGGGAGGGCACAATGTTAGGCTGCCCACACGGATACAAAGATACAAAAGATGCTAAGCTACACAGAGTCACAGACACTGTATTTGCAGCAGGAGGAGGACGGGGGGGATATACGGACAAGCTGGTTGAAGTTTGGAACAGATGGTCAGAAAGCTATTAACAATGAGGTGAATAACTCCCACGCCATCGAGAGTTACAGAAAAAGGAGCTGCTCTGGAAATCCCTCTGCTCTCTCCCGCATTGTCACATTGCATAGCAACGTGATTATTATCAGAACCCACCACGTTACCCTTGGTAACTTATACAAGAATAGCCCTTTGTCTTTGCTTCATTTGTCTGAAAGAGGGAAATCTAAATGAATTCTAAATGAATAATGTTTCAAATGAGAAAAGCCAGTGCACATATCTACTGAAACAAGTAGGCAGGTATGCCAATAAATAAATGTGTGTGTGTGTGTGTGTGTGTGTGTGTGTGTGTGTGTGTGTGTGTGTGCGCGCGTGCGTGCGTGTCATGGTCTCAAACCTTGATAACCATATAACCATGGGCTTCTTCGCGGAAGAAATATGCATGCATGTTAAAACACAGACACTTAAAGGCCCAGCAGTCCATTTCATTAGAACAATGCAATAAATTACAAGCTAAAGCTATTATGTGAAGAGAGAGAGGGAGGGAAACATAGGGGCAAAGTTAAACTATGACCTTGGGCTGGCGGGAGGCTTTAAAAGGCATGCCGTGGCCACGCAACGATCAAGAAGAAACATGACAAGCACTCACACAGCAAAGTGTTACGGCACATAGGCTCGTTTATATCTTTACCTGCCCCCCTTTAACACATTTAGGACTGACACAACATTCTACAAAATGTCTTCTGACATGACAGTTTGCTGAAAAACGCATGTTTCTATATCAGTCAAGGACCCCAACAATTATATATATTTGGCCACCGACCCCCGTCTGAAAATATGTTGTTCCAGGGACACCTCCCAGAAGCAAACCTTTGAGTTAAAAACGTTCGCTCTGAAAGAATATGGTGCCACATTTTCACGATTTTTCAAAAAATAGCAGACCTACAAGCTCGTATTTTTCAATAGCTAAAGCATGACATAATGCTTAAAACACCAAAAGGGGTTCCCGCCCAAACTGGGTTAACGTGAAACGAGCAGCAGCTGTGCTCTCAACACGGAGCATTCCATCATTATCTATGGATATTGACATATACATACAATGCCTATATAAAAGTGCTGTGATGAATGGCTTCCCCCCTCGCCCGCCACAGCCAGGCATGCATAATCACAGCGATATTATGCGCAGGAGGATGCCATGTGGTTACAGGTTATGTTATGGTTATTTATATGTTATGTTTATTTATTAACGTGTCACCTAGGGTAGGTATACCCCTCACAAAAACATGCAGAAATCCTGGTCTCTAAAACTACCTCCCCCTGGCCAGCCGGGGCGCCTGATGGAGGGGAAAGGAACTGGTCGGAATAACGTGTTCCTTCCACGCGCTATATGTCCGGCCGGGGAAACTCTCCCTCTGTCTGGTGAAAAAGAAGCAGCTTGGAGTCCTCATGCATAGAAGGAAGCATGCATGAGGTCAGTCCGTTGCTCTCCCCAGGTTGGCAGAGGAAAGTGTAGCGCTAGATAATTGGTAAAAAGAAAAAGGTTTGCAAATTCGTGGGATAAAATTTATATATATAAGAAAATGACTTTTTTTCTTCTATTGTTTATTTATTTGACATGCGGACATCACAATCCCATTGCACTTTCATTGCACAATTGTACAATTTGTATATAGATGCGTTGCTTACAGTGTTATTAGCAGAAGTGCTAGTTTTCATCACCTGTCCACAGGTGATTTTAAAAAGAAATACGACACTTTAGTCTAAAAGCCCAATTAAGTACCAAAAAAGGAATATACACTATAGTAATTTTACATCAGAATTGTATGAAGAGAAGACTTCCGCACACCCGGTTCAGTTTTTTAACCCATTTATGACAGGAACCTCTTTTGGTGTTTAAGCAGTATGTTACGCTTTAGCTAGACCTACAAGCTCATAGCGCCGTGCTACGAGCTTGTAGGTCTGCTATTTTTGAAAAATCCTGAAAATCATTGAATATAATTATATTCTTTCAGAGCGAACGTTTTTAACTAAAATCTTTGCTTCCGAAGGGTACTGGAACATCATTTTCAGATGGGGGGGTTGGCGGCCAAATACATATATATATATATATATATATATATATATATATATATATATATATATATATATATATATATATATATATATTTGGGGGGGTCTTTGACATGAAAATGTTAGAGAACCACTGATACACAAACTGTCGTCCTCAGATCTATACGTAAATGGGTTAAGCAGGTGCGTTGGTGACAAAGCAACGCCCCGCACACTGCAGCCACTTGATGCCTGAAGGAGGTCACGAGACCCAAACGTTTGACTCTAAATAAAAGCTCTTGAACCATCGAGTGGCAGTGTGTGTGTGGGCGGCCTCCCTCCTTCTCCTACTGTGTTGTTTTATAATGTCATTTATGCCATTATGTTTAGAAAGACTTAAGGACCCTTACATTGAAATGCCTTCTTGATTAGAAGAGGTCACTGTGACATTTGACCTAGTTAAGGCAGGTGTGTGAGTTTAGGTGATTGCACTGGATAGTAATCAGCTGTGTGGGCTTGCAAACATCATTTGTGTTAGAAGCAGCACAGAGAGTGCACCCACTCCTTCTCTGTGCAACAATTAAATGTGATGCTTTTCCTTTCTAACTTCTACAAATCTTCACCATGAGTTGAGCTGAAGTTCAGCATACACTTTGGCAGGAACAGCACACCTACACCACTGGTTCCCAAACTCTTTCATGTCAAGGACCCCCAAATTGACACTAATTAGCCCTGGGGACCCCCCCCCCATTTGAAAAGATGCCCATAAAAGAGAAGATTTGTACGGCTCTAGCAGTGATTCTCAACCCGTTTAATTCCAGTTTAAAGTTTGACATGCATTAGTCTACGTACCACGGGGTACCACCATTTAATGGCATTTCTATCTCTGGGAAGTGGGACCCCCAATTTACATTGTAAAATCAACGTTAAGTGTATACGCATGGATTGGAATTTGGTTCCATTTGTACACCACTCTCAGAGTTACAGACCCATAAGGGTTCATTTGGTTCCTAACTATCATTTAGCTGGAACTCCCTCAAGGACCCCTGGGGGTCCCCCCCCCCCCAGACCCCACTTTGCACTGTCTATACACATCAGAATCATCATACCCATTACATTAATTTGTGGAACAAAACAAAAATAGCCATAATCATCCAAGTGAGGTTTCAGACACGTGCACGGGGGCCGTCTGTCTGTGCGGACGATTGTTCTCCCCACCAAAAAAAAACACAACCCCAAAGCCAAATCAAGTCTACCACTGTAACCTTTTTAACCCATTCTGACCTGAGATCAGATTCATACGAGGTTTTCCACTGGACACACACTGGTCTGATGAACCCATTCTGACCTGAGATCAGATTCTAAAAAATGTCAGTCGTTCTTCGATTTTTCAAAAAATAGCAGACCTACAAGATTGTAGATCTGCTATTTTTCAATAGCTAAAGCATAACATAATGCTAACACCAAAAGGGGGTCCCGTACAGGATGGTTTAAAACCCGGAGAATAAATGTGCCATTTACAGCTACGTGGCAGGATTTAATGGCATGAAAGATGTTCCTCTGCCGCTCGAGTGTGCACGAGAGCATGATGATTAAGCGATTGCATGTTGGCGCGTGCGTGCAAAAGCGTGCACGCATGCACGTGTGTGTGTGTGTGTGTGTGTGTGTGTGTTGGCATGCATGCTATATGTGTGGGTGTGGGGGAACAAATCCATGTAATCTTCGGAATGATTGACACCCTGCTTCTGCCCCCCTCCCTCACTCCCGGCAGGAAGTTGGTCATAGAGCCTCAAGGTTCATACATACTCCAGTTTTTGGTGATAGGATATCACCGCGGTGTAGTTTTTAAAGGGTCGGAGAACTACACCATTACGTCAGTCGCGGTGATGATCAGCTATCACCGCGGACACAGACACATCTCTCTGTATTCACTATCAGAGAAGTCCTTTCACTCTGGAGCTATCACCCCGTTCACTGATTGGTCTAGAATTGTTGAGTGGGCGGTTTTTGCAGGCACAGGGTTCTTGCAACCCATTTTGGGGCGGGAACCCCTTTTGGTGTTTTAAACATTATGTTATAATTTAGCTATTGAAAAATAGCATATCTACAAGCTCATAGCTTGACCTACAAGCTACGAGCTTGTAGGTCTGCTATTTCTTTTTTTTATCGTGAAAATGTGTCGCAAATTTGGAAAACCGGTATATATATTTTTTCACGTTTTTAACTCAAATCTTCTTCTGGGGGGCGTCCCTGGAACAACATATTTTCAGATGGGGGTCGGCGGCCAAATACATATCATTTTGAGGGTACTTCACATGAACGCCACCGAGTGGCGCGCTACGAGCTTGTAGGTCTGCTATTTTTGAAAAATCAAAGAACGACTGACATTTTTTAGAATCTGATCTCAGGTCAGAATGGGTTCATCAGACCAGTGTGTGTCCGGCGGAAACCTCGTATGAATCTGATCTCAGGTCAGAATGGGTTAAGGAAATCACCGCGAGTATGATGGCCTCGACTCGTCATGAAGGTAAAAGTATGAGCCTTTGAACGGGAGAGAAAACTTCTTTTTCATTTGAGCGCCTGCTCCTCTGAGCAGCCATTGGCGGTATAGTCGTCACTATACAGGCCCTGCTTGACACAAGCAGTCCTTGGCAGAGCCAGAGGACACAACTGATAATAAGTCTCATCTCAGCACTCGGAGCCGGAGCTGTAATGATTCAATTTGGACGCCATTCAGCCGAGAGACGGCACGAGGGAGAGACGGAGACATGGGTGAAGGCTGCAGGGGGAGACTGTATAAAACCCTCACATTTTTTGGACTCAGATGAAAGCTACAGTCTTGTATAGGGTTTTTGTTATCGTATAGCATCGGAACCTGGGCAGCTCACGCCTATACGCCTACTTACTACTTACCTGGGTCTAAATGTCTCAATTTAACCCATTTACGAAATGCCTTCTAAACGCTGACAGTATTCTGAAAAACCCTATGTTTCTGTGTCAGTCGGTGCTCAACCTTTTTCATGTCAAGGACCCCCATCCATCCGGCCACTCTATAACCACTGAGCCACCGCCAGCCCCCTAAATGGTGCTGGAGAAAGGCCCTGAATTATTATTATACTGCGTGTTTAGCTGAAGCCACTTCATTCAGGATAATTAGGGATAATTAGGCTCCACAGAGGAGGAGGAGGAGAGCGTATACTTCCAAACCAGAGGAAATGCAAAACGCACGCAGAGAATATACTCTATAGCACAATAGTTTCGGGAATTCAGCACGAGAGCAGAAGATGGAACAATCAAACCAAACTGCAGGCATATAACGACAAGCCATCAAATATATTAATCCATTTAGGCATGACCTCAAAATTTAAAAAGATTCTTCTAAATCCTCCATATTTTCACGATTTTTCAAAAATAGCAGACCTACAAGCTCGTAGCGCGCCACTCGGTGGCGCGCTACGAGCCAATTGCTAAATTATAACATTATAACAGGGGGCTCCTGCTCAAAATGGGTGCGTGAAATCTGAGCAGCGACTTCATATATATACGGTATATACATCCTATAATATGCCGGAGTCGGGGAGGATGTACAGTAGTTTGATTTGTGTGAATCTGTTTGCGTTTGACGACAGGCACCGGGGCATGTTTTATTTGTAGAATAAGCAAACAAACCCGCCGTTGCTTTCCTGAATAAGTCATATAGCGCGCAGCGCACGTTTGATGTTTCATGACACATACTATACCGCTCTGGAGTAGTAGACAGCACACACTGTTTCTGCAAAGTACAAAGTCCTTGTCCCGATGATCCACCACTTCAGCCTCAAACACTGTCATCTTCTCACTATCCATCCCATCAATCTATGTGGAAGCCTCTCTCTCTCTCTCTCTCTCTCTCTCTCTCTCTGTGACCATGATGTGACCACAGCTATTCGCCGTCCCTTCCAGTGTGATATTTGTACCGCATGGGTGATGACACAAAATGGACGTCACCACTCGGAAGTGCCAGTCACACCGGTATACTGGCTATAACACTTTTTTCTATAGCGCTTTCCCAAGTGCTCAAAGCGCTTTACAGTGGTTCATTCATCCATACATTGGGACGTGAAGCGGCGAACATTAGATAGCATTGTATATACAGACTTACACAGACTTGCATTTTATGTAGTCATAGCACTTAGCATGAATGTGTAGCATAGTATGTATGTATAGTTTTTATGTATAGTTTCATTATATAGATATTCCACTGTTACGCTCTTACCTTACGCATGGTTCATGATAACTACTTTTTATGTATGTGATGTATTGCCATGCGTTTTTGGTTTTGCTTATTTATTGTACATCACTCTGGATTAAGAGCGTCTGCTAAATGCCTAAATTGTAAATTGTGGCTGGATGGTAACCGCAAGGTTGCCAGTTCGAAGCCGGGCTCCCCCAGAGTTAGTGTCGAAGTGTCCTTGAGCAAAACACCGAACCCCTAGTTGCTCCTGATGTGCAGGTTGGTGCCTTGCATGGTTCCCTCCGCCATCGGTGTATGAATGTGTGTGTGAATGGGGTGAATGTAATGCAAGATCTATGCAAAGTGCCTTGGATAAAGGCGCTATATAAATGCACCATTTACTATTTATCCCATTCTGACCGGGCACCCATTTTGGTGTCAGCATCATGTTATGCTTTACCTATTGAAAAATAGCAGATCTACAAGCTCATAGCGCGCCACCGAGTGGCGCGCTACGAGCTTGTAGGTCTGCTATTTTTGAAAAAAATCGAAGAACGACTAACATTTTTAGAATCTGATCTCAGGTCAGAATGGGTTCATCAGACCAGTATGTCCCCAGTGGAAACCTCGTATGAATCTGATCTCAGGTCAGAATGGGTTATTGAGGGACCCCCTGGAACTCCCTCAAGGACCCCACGGGGGTCCTCCTCGCCATGCACACCCCACTTTGAGAACCACTGGTTTTTAGATATTCCATGGTTTTGACTTTGGTTCTTTGTTCCAACAGCTGCAGTGAGTGAAACACAGACCGAGCTCGTGTGAGCGAAAGACAAAAGGTGTCCTGCGGCGATCTCGGCAGGAGTCCTCTACCGGAACCCTGTCAATCACGGCTCCTCCCCCACAAGGTGAGAGACGGAGCATGCGTCGCTGAGTGACTCGCTGAGTAATGCTTTTCTTCTCCCGCGCAGAGGAAAGGAGACACACTCACACCGTCTGCCATTATGCGTCTCTGTTATTGTAGGAGGGAGACCGATGGCTGGGAAGTCTTCATTTATTATGGTAACATTAAGCATTATTTAATGACTTTCAATTGAAGTGAAGGTGTGTGCACCATTGTATGCCTGTGTCCTGTCGTGTGTATGTATCTGTGCCTTTATGTGCGCGTGTGTGCGTGCGCGTGTGCGTGCATGCGTATACCTTTGTATGCCTGCGTGTATATTTGAAGACAACAGGAGCTCCATCCCTCTGTGCATTTAAAGAATCACACTTGTGTGAAGTGAGGGGCTCCCAATGTGGCTGCCACGTGACATGACATGACATCACGGGGAGGCATGTTGAAGGGGGTGGGGGGCTGCTTAACCCATTCTGACCTGAGATCAGATTCATACGAGGTTTCCACTGGACAACACACTAGTCTGATTAACCCATTCTGACCTGAGATCAGATTCAAAAAATGTCAGTCGTTCTTCGATTTTTCAAAAATAGCAGACCTACAAGCTCGAGCAAGACACTGAACCTCGAATTGCTCCTGATGTGCTGGTTTGGTGCCTTGCATGGTTTCCGCCGCCATCGGTGAATGAATGTGTGTGTGAATGGGTGAATTAAATGCACAAGCACAATCTATGTAAAGCATCCTTGGATAAAGGAGCTATATAAATGCACCACACAACACACACAACACACACAACACACTCCAGTGACGAGAGAAACGGACATAGATTTGGAGGAGGAGGAGGGGGGGGGGGGGGGAGTCAGAGCGGAGGAGGAATAGTAAGGGAGATGAAAATAATAATGGAGGAGTACAGAAATGACAGTGGCGTACTGTATATAAGAGTCAGAGTGCAGAGTCTAAAAGTGTGTAACTGAAGGTTCCCTTGAAAAAAATGTCATTCCATTCCCGGTCACTAAAAATACCTGATCCCTGTTCCCTGAGCTCGGCTCACCTCCGTCTCAATGCCAGGGAAGATGCCTCCGGGGAAGGGGCTGTTGGGAGGTTAGTGGCTTTAGGGGAGGACTGTGGGGGGGTTAGTGGCTTTAGGGGAGGACTGTGGGGGGGTTAGTGGCTTTAGGGGAGGACTGTGGGGGGGTTAGTGGCTTTAGGGGAGGACTGTGGGGGGGTTAGTGGGATTGGGGAGGAGTGTGTGTGTGTGTGTGTGTGTGTGTGTGTGTGTGTGTGTGTGTGTGTGTGTGGGGGGGGATGTGTTCATCGGTTGTGAAGGTACAACACCGTTTTTTTTTCATTCTCTCTCTCTCATTAGCAGGCAACAGTGCAGCACTATCTCTCTCTCTCTCCTGTTTCTGGCACAACAGCGCCCCCATACTGGTATACTAGTCATACTGGTGCTCATAGTCACATTGACGCACACATTAACGTCACATAGGTGAACACGGACATTTCTGTTCCTTACTCAAAAATAGCAATGAACAACATTATCTTTGATAGTGTACAGTATGACAAAGTCTAAGTGTATAGGGCAAAAGAAAACCCACGAAGCAGAAACATGGAGATATTTCTGCCTGACAGCGACGACTGTATGTTGGCTCAGTTGGGGTAGGAGGAGGGGGGAGGAGGGAGGAGGGGGGGGGGGGAACGCCCCGGGAAAAGTGCCATCCGTCTGCATCCCCTCTGTAGCCCCTGGTATAGGTTACCATGACAACAACTTGCTGTGCCCGTACCGTACCGTACCGTACCGTACCGTACCGTACCGTACCGTACCGTACCGTACCGTACGGGGGTTGGAGCAGTTCTGCAGGTTCCGTGAGGAAAAAAATATATAAATACCGCTAGAGCTAAAAAAAAAAAGGAAAGGTGCTCTACCCACATTAAGGCCTGTCTGGATGTCTGCCAGCAGAGACACGCCAATCAAAAGCCACCCTAATTGGAGGCCAAATTAGAGTGACTGAAAGTATAGAGAGAGATAGAGAGATATGAGTGATAGACTGGGAGAGAGATATACAGAGAGAGATAGAGAGAGAGAGAGAGAGAGAGAGAGAGAGAGAGAGAGAACCTGGGAGACACTGTATAGGCATACTATAGTGTAAACAGAATTTCACAGTTTTTCAGTGACTATATACAAAACAAAACAAAAAAAAAAAACCTGAGAACCTCGACCATATAGGTCTCTCTGTATGCGTGTGTGCGTGCGTGCGTGCGTGCGTGCGTCTGTGTGCGTGCGCCCATGTGTGTTTCTTCTCCTTTTTTTGCAGCACCACAGCAGAGGTAAGGCTGAACCGTGAAGGCAGAGTGAACTCAACTGATTATACTCTTACTCTGCATTGCGGAGAAGTGCAGCTAGGTGGAGGGTGGTGTGGAGGTGGAGGTGGAGGTGGAGGTGGTGTCGGCCGGGGTTATACGGTGCGGTCTGAACGGCGAGCGGGGGGGGGGGGGGGGGGTGCATGGGTGGTGAATTCATTGAGCGGGGCTTGGCTGTGCAAGGAAATAAGGAGGCCAATGAACACAAGCTTAAATAAGCCTGGCCCCCACAAGATCTACAAGCTCACAAGGGTGTTGTGCCGCTCAATGCCTTATGAGCTTGTAGATCGGCTCTTTTGGGGGGGGGGGGGGGGGGGGGGGGGGTGCACGACACTGGCATGCGTATATAACAACGTACAGTATAAAACAGGCATTACCCCCTTTCCACCCTCCCCCCCCGGCCCCCCGCCCTCCATTACCTCCCCTCTGTTCTATAATAACATCCCCTCTCCAGAGACGGAGCCCTTAATTACCATTAGAAGCCAGAGAGATTTTTATACAGGAGAATCCTGCTTCTCCCCCCCCCCCCCCCCCTCTCTCTCTCTCTCTCTCTCTCTGTTTCTCTCTCTGTCTCTCTGCCGCCCCGTTTGTTTCGTGGGCCCCTGATGATCAGCCAGGGTAATGTAAGACTTTAATTACCAGTATATATATATTTTTTTAATCTAGCTTTTGTGGAACAGGTAGTTTTCTCTGGCTTTCATCTCCCCCCCCCCCCCCCCCCCTCTCTCTTCCTCCTCTAATAGTCCCCCTTGTTTGATGACATAATAGGAGCTCTGTCCATGGCTGTGGATGGAGAGAGAGAGAGAGAGAGAGAGAGACAGAGATACCCATTATGGCATCAAAGCCATTGTGGAGGATTAACCCCTTTTGGGCGGGAACCCCCTTTGGTGTTAGCATCATGTTATGCTTTAGCTATTGAAAAATAGCAGATCTACAAGCTCATGGCGCACCACCGAGTGGCGCGCTACGAGCTTGTATAGGTCTGCTATTTTTTTTTTAATCAAAGAACCACTGACATAGAAACAAACAAGCATCAGAAAACTGTCAGGATGTAGAAGACATTTTTAGACGTTACTCCGTGGTGGGAAATAAATAAATAATACAAGTCAAGTACGATATGTAATAGCTACAAGAGAATGACAGCTTGGCACGCGCGACAGCAACATTTTTTTTTTTTTACTATTTTGAAAAATATTCGACACGTTGTGAGCTTGTAGACTGGGCCATTTTAACTATTCAAAAATGTTTTGGAAAATAGTAAAAAAAAAAAAAAAAGGCAAAGAAGTTTAGGGACAAGGGGTTTAGCGGTGACGAAAATGGAACCCTAAATGTCTCAAAGGAGGAGGAGTATAGGGAGACCACCTCCAATACCACTACGTGGGAAAAGGGGCACTCCAAAATTATAAAGAATGAATGAAGAGGCTCAGGTGCAATTTGAGAACGCTTGACGCGTTTCGGCAAACAGCCTTAGTTCAGAGCTTTCAATCTGCTCTGGAGATCGACGGCTGTTTGCCGAATAAGACGCATGAGAAATTGCATCTGAGCCAGTCTTGCATCTTTTATTTATAGTCGCTTTTTCCACTCATAGTTGGTTTTATGAGTTAAGTTATATTCAAAGCTGAGCACCCACTTGCCTTAACCACAGGCAGTTTCCAGGGGAGGCGCGGCTGCTTTTATTTCTTTAGTTATTTTATCATTTCATCATTATACTTTATCATACACCTTTTATTCATGAAAACTAGATACTGCTCCGGGAACACGCAATCAACCAGAGTTCATTTGTTCACTCGAGTGTACAAAATGTTAACATAACATTTCCAGGTCTCTCTGAGGCACAAATGGATAAATGAACACATTACAGAGGACCGTCGTGTCCGTTTCCATTGCTTGCTGCTGCCGCCGTCCTCCCACCACTTCCGTGGGAGCATCTTCTATCCACTCTCTTTCAACCCATTTTGGACTGAAGTCGATTAAAAGAATGTCTTCCTAATATCTTTCTGAAAAACCCATGTTTCTGTGTCAGTGGGGCTCAACCTTTTTCATGTCAAGGACCCCCAGAAGTGTCTCTATTTGGCCACGGACCCCATCTCAAAATATGTAGTTCCAGGGACCCCCCCCCCCCCCCCCCAGAAGCAAATATTTTAGTTAAAAATGTTCGCTCTGAAATATATATTCAAATATTTGTGCCACATTTTCACGATTGAAAAAAAAAAAATCAGACCTACAAGCTCGTAGCGCGCCACTCGGTGGCGCGCTATGAGCTTGTAGATCTGCTATCTTTCAATAGCTAAACACCAAAACACCAAAAGGGGTTCCCGCCCCCAAAATGGGTTAAACCCGCCCCCAAAATGGGTTAACCAAAATTTCCACACCCGACGACGGTGTGCAGAAGACCACTTCTCTCACTATGCGCTCGCCCGCGCTTGCGGGCGGTTCATTTTGAAACATTCGTCCAGGGTTGGGAACAAATTAAACTCTTCAATGCAAGGCTATTTTTTTCCCCCCCGACATTGACATTGAGGTCTCTTCTTTCTGCGTGGCTTTAATGTGTTGTCAGTGCACTGTCTCTGCCTCCAGGGAGCAGCAGCAGAACAAATTTGCCCTCCGGAAAGATTTGCTCCTCTGACCATGCAAATATTTAGAGAGGGGGAGCATTAGTGTTAATGCTGGCGATTTATTACCAGAGAATGACATAGGAGTTAAGAGAAAGGAGTGTGTGTGTGTGTGTGTGTGTGTGTGTGTGCGTGTGCGTGTGCGTGTGTGTGTGTGTGTGTGTGTGTGAGAGAGAGAGAGAGAGAGAGAGAGAGAGAGAGAGTGAGAGAGAGAGAGAGAGGTGCAGTCAGACAGTGGTGCAGGGCAGGAACTAGGGAAGAGAAAGAAACAGAGAAATGGGAGCTTTACTGCAGAAGCATAAGAGCAAAAGACTGCTGCTGAGAGAGAGAGAGAGAGAGAGAGAGAGAGACACACACACACACACACACACACACACACACACACACACACACACACACACACACACACACACACACACACACACACACACACACACACACAGAGTAAGGGAGCTGTAATTGGCTCATGTCCAGGGGGCTGGGGGCCAATTAAATGGTGTGATTTGAGCACTTGACGAGGAACATCACTTTAACGACCCAAGAGATGCTTGGCTACAGGCACTGACCCACTGACCAGAATACCAACCGTCCTGACTAACTCCATCCAACTCCACGCAGAGCCCCGCTATAACCAAGAGCCCGTACTAATAAGACCAGAAGGTCTAAGAAGTTACCAATGTGAACCAAACAACAACAACAACAGCACCAACAGCAGCAGCACCTGGACCAACTGTACAAGGTGTTCTCAAAGCTATTCAAACCAGCTGCAGGGAATAATACTAATGAGAATGTGGTGGAATCATTTTCAACTTCCATTGTGGTCAGAACGACCCGGGCCTCCAAATGCTGTACATGCTGTGTCGTTGAAAGCACATAGAGCGCTTTTTTTTTAAAATGGTATAAAGAAGTGAAGAAAATGTAAATGAAAAGCTAGGGAAGGAATGTCTCTGTAGCATATCTTATCTCAGCGTTTTTTCCCTTTTAAGGAGATGTTATATTAATATACATGACATGTATGCCGCCTATTAGTGTATGTGGTTGTTTGATAAATATGGGTCTAAATTAAATATGAGTTTGATTAATTGAGACCAGATGCTTGTAATAGCAAATGCAAATCGCCGAAGGCAATTATTCCACAGGTGGGAAAGTAGTTTAGTAAGCAGCCGAACCGACCTCTATATACGCGCATATCCCGTTTTCCGCGGATGAAAATCTGACGAGCATCTAAAAATATTCCAATGACGTAAATTGGTGCATTTATATAGGACCTCTCTCACTTTACAATGTGCATTACATTCACCCACGCACGCACACACACGCACACACACACACACACACACACACACACACACACACACACACACACACACACACACACACACACACACACACACACACACGCATATTCATTACACACCAAGGGCAGTGGGGCAACCGTGAAGGTATACTGTACCAACCTACAGTAGCACGAAGCAGTTAGGACACTTGTACATGAATCCAGGAGGACCCTATTATATGGACCAAACAGGGAACCTTCTGAGCCAGTGTTGCCCAATGCAGAAGGCTAGAGAGACAGATTTTCACCAAATTAGGCTTTTATTTACATCCATCCATCTTCAACCGCTTATCCATAGTCGTGTCGCGGGGGCAACAGCTCCACCAGAGTGCTCCAGACTTCCCTCTCCAGAGCAACATTAGTGACTTCCTCCTGGGGGATCCCGAGACGTTCCCAGGCCAGTGAGTCGATGTGTTTCCTCCAACTGCGCCTTAGTCTGCCCCGTTGTCTCCTCCCAGTGGGCCGTGCGTCAAGAACCTCCCTAGGGAGGTGCCCGAGAGGCATCCTAACCAGATGCCCGAACCACCTCAGCTGGCTCCTTTCCAGGCGAAGGAGCAGCTGTTCTCCGAGTCTCTCTCGTGTGACTGAACTTCTCACCCTATCTCTAAGGGAGATGCCAGCCACCTGTCGAAGTGGCCGCTTGTATTCGCGACCTTATTCTTTCGGTCATGCTTTTATTTACAAACTCTTGAAATTGTCTTGTGTGAATGCAGATTTAAATATGTTGTCATTATGGAAAACTCTAATGAACACGTTTTCACTGTTTGACTGTTTTTCTGTTCATCTCCTGTCTTGTACACAGGATGCCCCCAATTAGTCACAAATTAGAAAAAAAACATTTGTTGATAGTTGACCATGTACAGTAGGCTACAGAATGTACAGTATGTACAGTATGTGAATCTGAAAATCAGCACAAACTAAGCCCTGAGAAATTTCAAGCTACACTTTTTGTAGGTGACATTTATGCATCCTTTGTAAAGAATCAGTGTGAGTAATTGCAGCTGTGCTGAATTGGGTATGTGGAATCCTCCGCGGTGCTTTCGGGCATGGCCGTGTTCATGTTCACGGCTTCACGCGTGGGAAGACAGGGGAGGGTATGATCTCTGTCGCTGCATTCTCAGCAGTATAGGGAGTGGAAACTGGGAGGAATATATAATGTTACGTTGCTTTCACATGCAGGCAGCCAGACGCAAAGACAATGGGAGCCAGCGACGCGAAGCTACAGAGCAAATCCAACGCTTGGAGCTGCTGCAAAAGCTACAACAGCTACCAGTGGCGTGCACAGATAAACCCTAGGGGGTGCCAGAGCACCACCTGCCCAGCTAATGAGCCCTTTTGGGGAAAAAAAAAAAATGTTTTTGTACAGTGTACAGTATGTGGACCATGGTGACATTGATCAATTCTTGATTAAAAAAAAAGCTTCTAAGATATTATTTATGCCCCAAAATCTATAAATCTCACACTATTAACTAAGGCAACCGGCCGGTTCCACGCGCTGCACAAGGTGCCCTTTTTTTCACCTGAGCACCTGCCCCTCTAAATGTCTGTGCACTGTCAGCTACAAATAACACTGTGTACAGCTTTGCATCTTTTCTCAGGGCGTTCTTGCAAAAGAGAGCATTATGCTCTCAATGACCTGAAAAATAAAGGTCAATAAATAAATAAAAATTAAAATCTGCCCATGTGAACGCACTCTGCAGGTGTCCCGCTGAAACTCCTCATTAACCCATTTAGGCCTGACGTCGAAATCTTTTAAATGTATTTAATTTTTTTTTAAAACCTCATGTTTCTATATCAGTGGTTCTCAATATTTCATGTCAAGGACCCCAGAAACTATATTTATTTGGCCACCGACCCTCCCATCTGAAAATATGTAGTTCCAGGGACCTCCCCAGAAGCAAAGATTTGAGTTAAAACGTTTGTTATTCACGGTTTAAAAGAAATAGCAGACCTACAAGCTTGTAGCGGTGTTCCTGGCCTTCAAGAAGGCGTACGACATCGTCTGTCACCGGGTCCTCTTATCCAAATGAACACATTTTCATTTCTCTCCAGAAGCTATAGAATGGTTTAGTTCCTATCTATCCACCAGAAAACAGTGTGTAAGTGTCGACGGTGTCAAATCTCCCTACCACACCTGTTCGGTCGGTGTCCCCCAGGGCTCAATACTGGGTCCAATTTTGTTCTCTCTGTAGTCTGTACATAAATGACCTACCTAAGTATGTAATAATCTACATGTCCAGATGTATGCAGATGATGCTGTTGTACTTGCCCATGGTAAAAGCTATATGCAGATGTGTCGATAATTCTAACCTGAGCCCTGACAAGCTTCCAAGACTGGCTTATAGATTCATGTCTGCTCTTGAATGACAAAAAGACGTGGCCTTCTCCAAAAGACCAGTTGTGTTGGCGTCATCAAATGTGTTTCGAGGTGTTACTGATGATACAAATTAAGGCTCTGTTCCATTTTAGTGTACAGTGGTTCTCACTCTTTTTAATTTCAAGGACCTCCGTAACTCAGAGAGTGTACAAAAATTGAACCAAATACCAAATAATGGAGGCGTTATTTCGTTATTTACATATACAGTAAGTCTGAGATAGACCGGAAATTAGGGGTGTAAAAAAAAATCGATTCGAATTAGAATCGCGATTCCCGTTATGAACGATTCAAAATCGATTCATGATTTCCACTACATGGTGTTTGTGATATGAACTCTAAGCTCATCCTAATCACAGTAAACACTTCTTCAGTCATTTTCAACTTACTGTAGTATAGTAACTTCAGTTGGCTGGAGTGGATTGTGATGAAATCCTATGTATATTGAATCGAGAATCATCCATCGTTTTTGGATTGAAAATCGATTCTGTATCGAATCGTGACCCCCTATAGAATGGGAATCGAATGGAATCGTGGGACACCCAGAGATTCACAGCCCTGCCGGACAAAAAGGCAGGAGAGAGAAAAGGATGAACATGTAATAAAGTGCCATGGGTCCGATTTGAACCATGGGGTTAGCTCTGTGACAGGGACTTATTTATATGGTATAATGTGTTCTTACTCTGTGATCTACGGGGGTGCTCCCCACCTGCACTTCTAATAACCCATTCCGAGCTGAGATCAGATTCTAAAAATGTCTTCTACATCCTGACAGTCTTCTGAGAAAGCCATGTTTCTATGTCAGTTTTTCAAAAATAGCAGACCTACAAGCTCGTAGCGCGCCACTCGGTGGCGCGCTATGAGCTTGTAGATCTGCTATTTTTCAATAGCGAAAGCATGACGTGATGCTAACACCAAAAGGGGTTCCGGCTCAAAATGGGATAATTACCCTGCCAGCCTGTGGCAGGGGTCATCTGTCCTGTCTCTGGTGGTGTGTTCGTGCTGCTGGTGTGTGTGTGTGTGTGTGTGTGTGTGCGTGCGTGCGTGTGTGTGTGCTTGCGTGTGTACTGGGACAAAATACAGTAACCTGAGTAGATATTCATTAACCTTGGTGGAATGATCAGTAATGCTATCCCAAAGAGATGATTACATTTTGGGTGTTGGTTATAATATGGTCAAAGATCAAGGTCAAAATGGAAGAATGGATGAACGGAGGGTCAATTCTCATTAAACTTTGGTTGGGGAGTGATCAATACCCACAGCCGTCAGCATCCAATGCCCTTTGAACACAGGAACGCATCTGAAGAAACATATACCCTTATAGCATTCCGCTTGTGCAATGTGCGCAATGCGGTGCGCGGCTAAATCCTCTGTAAATGTATAGCTATTTTAAACCAGACTATAATGTACAAATGTAACCAAATGGAC
>NC_139707.1:42485070-42521627 GCF_964188405.1 Protomyctophum parallelum | reverse complement strand
TCCGTTTCCATTGCTTGCTGCTGCCGCCGTCCTCCCACCACTTCCGTGGGAGCATTTTCTATCCCCTCTCTTTTAACGCATTTTGGACTGAAGTCGATTAAAAAAAATGTCTTCCTAATATCTTTCTGAAAAACCCATGTTTCTGTGTCAGTGGGGCTCAACCTTTTTCATGTCAAGGACCCCTAGAAGTATCTCTATTTGGCCACGGACCCCCATCTCAAAATATGTAGTTCCAGGGACCCCCCCAGAAGCAAATATTTTAGTTAAAAATGTTCGCTCTGAAATATATATTCAAATATTTGTGCCACATTTTCACGATTGAAAAAAATCCTACAAGCTCGTAGCGCGTAGCTCGTAGCTCGTAGCTTCACACTCGGTGGCGCGCTATGAGCTTGTAGATCTGCTATTTTTCAATAGCTAAACACCAAAACACCAAAAGGGGTTCCCGCCCCAAAATGGGTTAACCTCCTTTGATTTCCACACCCGACGACGGTGTGCAGAAGACCACTTCTCTCACTACTATTCGCTCGCCGCGCTCGCGGGCGGTTCATTTTGAAACATTCGTCCAGGGTTGGGAACAAAAACTCTTCGATGCAAGGCTAATTTTTTTTCCCCCCCGACATTGACATTGAGGTCTCTTCTTTCTGCGTGGCTTTAATGTGTTGTCAGTGCACTGTCTCTGCCTCCAGGGAGCAGCAGCAGAACAAATTTGCCCTCCGGAAAGATTTGCTCCTCTGACCATGCAAATATTTAGAGAGGGGGAGCATTAGTGTTAATGCTGGCGATTTATTACCAGAGAATGACATAGGAGTTAAGGGAAAGGAGAGTGTGTGTGTGTGTGTGTGTGTGTGTGTGTGTGTGTGTGTGTGTGTGTGTGTGTGTGTGTGTGTGTGTGTGTGTGTGTGTGTGTGTGTGTGTGTGAGAGAGAGAGAGGGGTGCAGTCAGACAGTGGTGCAGGGCAGGAACTAGGGAAGAGAAAGAAACAGAGAAATGGGAGCTTTACTGCAGAAGCATAAGAGCAAAAGACTGCTGCTGAGAGAGAGAGAGAGAGAGAGAGAGAGAGAGAGAGAGAGAGAGAGAGACACACACACACACACACACACACACACACACACACACACACACACACACACACACACACACACACACACACACACACACACACACACACACACACACACACACACACACACACACACAGAGTAAGGGAGCTGTAATTGGCTCATGTCCAGGGGGCTGGGGGCCAATTAAATGGTGTGATTTGAGCACTTGACGAGGAACATCACTTTAACGACCCAAGAGATGCTTGGCTACAGGCACTGACCCACTGACCAGAATACCAACCGTCCTGACTAACTCCATCCAACTCCACGCAGAGCCCCGCTATAACCAAGAGCCCGTACTAATAAGACCAGAAGGTCTAAGAAGTTACCATGATGTGAACCAAACAACAACAACAGCAACAACAGCAGCAGCACCTGGACCAACTGTACAAGGCGGTCTCAAAGCTATTCAAACCAGCTGCAGGGAATAATACTAATGAGAATGTGGTGGAATCATTTTCAACTTCCATTGTGGTCAGAACGACCCGGGCCTCCAAATGCTGTACATGCTGTGTCGTTGAAAGCACATAGAGCGCTTTTTTTTTTAAATGGTATAAAGAAGTGAAGAAAATGTAAATGAAAAGCTAGGGAAGGAATGTCTCTGTAGCATATCTTATCTCAGCGTTTTTTCCCTTTTAAGGAGATGTTATATTAATATACATGACATGTATGCCGCCTATTAGTGTATGCGGTTGTTTGATAAATATGGGTCTAAATTAAATATGAGTTTGATTAATTGAGACCAGATGCTTGTAATAGCAAATGCAAATCGCCGAAGGCAATTATTCCACAGGTGGGAAAGTAGTTTAGTAAGCAGCCGAACCGACCTCTATATACGCGCATATCCGGTTTTCCGCAGATGAAAATCTGACGAGCATCTAAAAATATTCCAATGACGTAAATGGTGCATTTATATAGGACCTCTCTCACTTTAGAATGTGCATTACATTCACCCACGCACGCACACACACACACACACACACACACACACACACACACACACACACACACACACACACACACACACACACACGCATATTCATTACACACCAAGGGCAGTGGGGCAACCTACACGAAGCAGTTAGGACACTACATGAATCCAGGAGGACCCTATGGACCAAACAGGGAACCTTCTGAGCCAGTGTTGCCCAATGCAGAAGGCTAGACAGATTTTCACCAAATTAGGCTTTTATTTACATCCATCCATCTTCAACCGCTTATCCATAGTCGGGTCGCGGGGGCAACAGCTCCACCAGAGTGCTCCAGACTTCCCTCTCCAGAGCAACATTAGTGACTTCCTCCTGGGGGATCCCGAGACGTTCCCAGGCCAGTGAGTCGATGTGTTTCCTCCAACTGCGCCTTGGTCTGCCCCGTTGTCTCCTCCCAGTGGGCCGTGTGTCAAGAACCTCCCTAGGGAGGTGCCCGAGAGGCATCCTAACCAGATGCCCGAACCACCTCAGCTGGCTCCTTTCCAGGCGAAGGAGCAGCTGTTCTACTCCGAGTCTCTCTCGTGTGACTGAGCTTCTCACCCTATCTCTAAGGGAGATGCCAGCCACCTGTCGAAGTGGCCGCTTGTATTCGAGACCTTATTCTTTCGGTCATGCTTTTATTTACAAACTCTTGAAATTGTCTTGTGTGAATGCAGATTTAAATATGTTGTCATTATGGAAAACTCTAATGAAAACACGTTTTCACTGTTTGACTGTTTTTCTGTTCATCTCCTGTCTTGTACACAGGATGCCCCCAATTAGTCACAAATTAGAAAAAAAAACATTTGTTGATAGTTGACCATGTACAGTAGGCTACAGAATGTACAGTATGTACAGTATGTGAATCTGAAAATCAGCACAAACTAAGCCCTGAGACATTTCAAGCTACACTTTTTGTAGGTGACATTTATGCATCCTTTGTAAAGAATCAGTGTGAGTAATTGCAGCTGTGCTGAATTGGGTATGTGGAATCCTCCGCGGTGCTTTCGGGGCATGGCCGTGTTCATGTTCACGGCTTCACGCGTGGGAAGACAGGGGAGGGTATGATCTCTGTCGCTGCATTCTCAGCAGTATAGGGAGTGGAAACTGGGAGGAATATATAATGTTACGTTGCTTTCACATGCAGGCAGCCAGACGCAAAGACAATGGGAGCCAGCGACGCGAAGCTACAGAGCAAATCCAACGCTTGGAGCTGCTGCAAAAGCTACAACAGCTACCAGTGGCGTGCACAGATAGACCCTAGGGGGTGCCAGAGCACCACCTGCCCAGCTAATGAGCCCTTTTGGGGAAAAAATAAAAATGTTTTTGTACAGTGTACAGTATGTGGACCATGGTGACATTGATCAATTCTTGATTAAAAAAAAAGCTTCTAAGATATTATTTATGCCCCAAAATCTATAAATCTCACACTATTAACTAAGGCAACCGGCCGGTTCCACGCGCTGCACAAGGTGCCCTTTTTTTCACCTGAGCACCTGCCCCTCTAAATGTCTGTGCACTGTCAGCTACAAATAACACTGTGTACAGCTTTGCATCTTTTCTCAGGGCGTTCTTGCAAAAGAGAGCATTATGCTCTCAATGACTGTTCTCCCCTGAAAAATAAAGGTCAATAAATAAATAAAAATAAAAATATTTTTACATCTGCCCGTGTGAACGCACCATTACCCTGCAGGTGTCCCGCTGAAACTCCTCATTAACCCATTTAGGCCTGACGTTGAAATCTTTTAAATGTATATATTATTTTTTTTAAACCTCATGTTTCTATATCAGTGGTTCTCAATATATTTCATGTCAAGGACCCCAGAAACTATATGTATTTGGCCACCGACCCCCCATCTGAAAATATGTAGTTCCAGGGACCTCCCCAGAAGCAAAGATTTGAGTTAAAACGTTTGTTATTCACGGTTTAAAAAAAATAGCAGACCTACAAGCTCGTAGCGGTGTTCCTGGACTTCAAGAAGGCGTACGTCTGTCACCGGGTCCTCTTATCCAAATGAACACATTCATTTCTCTCCAGAAGCTATAGAATGGTTTAGTTCCTATCTATCCAGCAGAAAACAGTGTGGAAGTGTCGACGGTGTCAAATCTCCCTACCACACCTGTTCGGTCGGTGTCCCCCAGGGCTCAATACTAGGTCCAATTTTGTTCTCTCTGTAGTCTGTACTTAAATGACCTACCTAAGTATGTAATAATCTACATGTCCAGATGTATGCAGATGATGCTGTTGTACTTGCCCATGGTAAAAGCTATATGCAGATGTGTCGATAATTCTAACCTGAGCCCTGACAAGCTTCCAAGACTGGCTTATAGATTCATGTCTGCTCTTGAATGACAAAAAGACGTGGCCTTCTCCAAAAGACCAGTTGTGTTGGCGTCATCAAATGTGTTTCGAGGTGTTACTGATGATACAAATTAAGGCTCTGTTCCATTTTAGCGTACAGTGGTTCTCAATCTTTTTAATTTCAAGGACCTCCGTAACTCAGAGAGTGTACAAAAATTGAACCAAATACCAAATAATGGAGGCGTTATTTCGTTATTTACATATACAGTAAGTCTGAGATAGACCGGAAAGTAGGGGTGTAAAACAAATTGATTCTAATTAGAATCGCGATTCCCGTTATGAACGATTCAAAATCGATTCATGATTTCCAAAAATCGATTTTCTTTTATTTCTTTATTTTTTTAGATTTTTTTTTTTCACTACATGGTGTTTGTGATATGAACTCTAAGCTCATCCTAATCACAGTAAACACTTCTTCAGTCATTTTCAACTTACTGTAGTATAGTCACTTCAGTTGGCTGGAGTAGATTGTGATGAAATCCTATGTATATTGAATCGAGAATCATCCATCGTTTTTGGATTGAAAATCGAGTTGAATCGAAAAAAAATCGATTCTGTATCGAATCGTGACCCCCTATAGAATGGGAAATCGAATGGAATCGTGGGACACCCAGAGATTCACAGCCCTGCCGGACAAAAAGGCAGGAGAGAGAAAAGGATGAACATGTAATAAAGTGCCATGGGTCCGATTTGAACCATGGGGTTAGCTCTGTGACAGGGACTTATTTATATGGTATAATGTGTTCTTACTCTGTGATCTACGGGGGTGCTCCCCACCTGCACTTCTAATAACCCATTCCGAGCTGAGATCAGATTCTAAAAATGTCTTCTACATCCTGACAGTCTTCTGAGAAAGCCATGTTTCTATGTCAGTCGTTCTTCGATTAAAAAAAAAATAGCAGACCTACAAGCTCGTAGCGCGCCACCGAGTGGCGCGCTATGAGCTTGTAGATCTGCTATTTTTCAATAGCGAAAGCATGACGTGATGCTAACACCAAAAGGGGTTCCGGCTCAAAATGGGATAATTACCCTGCCAGCCTGTGGCAGGGGTCATCTGTCCTGTCTCTGGTGGTGTGTTCGTGCCTGGCTGTGTGTGTGTGTGTGTGCGTGCGTGCGTGCGTGTGTGTGTGGCGTGGCGTGCGCGTGTGTGTTTGTGTGCTTGCGTGTGTACCGGGACAAAATACAGTAACCTGAGTAGATATTCATTAACCTTGGTGGGAATGATCAGTAATGCTGTCCCAAAGAGATGATTACATTTTGGGTGTTGGTTATAATATGGTCAAAGATCAAGGTCAAAATGGAAGAATGGATGAACGGAGGGGTCAATTCTCATTAAACTTTGGTTGGGGAGTGATCGATACCCACAGCCGTGAGCATCCAATGCCCTTTGAACACAGGAACGCATCTGAGGAAATATATACCGTTGCAGCATTCCGCTTGTGCAATGTGCGCATGCGGTGCGCGGCTAAATCCTCTGTAAATGTATAGCTATTTTAAACCCAGACTATAATGTACAAATGTAACCAAATGGACCCTTTACAGCTCTATTTTGGTTACATTGTGTACACACACTCAGAGTTGACACGGAGTATTTTACTGTGTAAACACCCATGTTTTCCCAAAGAGCATCTCCCTTTTTGTCCAGATAATGGCCTTCCCTCTCTGCCCCCCTTTATTGTGGGGAAATGGCCTTTGCTTATCTTTTAGACATCCTCCAATCGCACTCTGTCCTTACCTGCCTTTCCTGTCCCCCCCCCCCCCCCCCTCCCCACACATCTTCTATCACACAGAAGCACTCGCCGCTCACCCCCCTTATCTCTCTCCCAGCACTCCCTCCCTCCCCCATGGCTTTGGAGCCTGACCCCTCGAATCTCCACACAACATAACACGCACGCACGCACGCACGCACGCACGCACGCACGCACGCACGCACGCACGCACGCACGCACGCACGCACGCACGCACGCACGCACGGGGCAAATCGCTCGACAGCTTCTCTCCCTTCTCATCGTCCGTGCACTAGTGCAAACGGGGTTGTTTTTCTTGG
Source organism: Protomyctophum parallelum (assembly GCF_964188405.1). Classification (NCBI taxonomy): domain Eukaryota; kingdom Metazoa; phylum Chordata; class Actinopteri; order Myctophiformes; family Myctophidae; genus Protomyctophum; species Protomyctophum parallelum. The sequence goes on along the minus strand of NC_139707.1, from coordinate 42,515,147 downwards.
TCATCTTGGGTCACTTAAGCTGCAAAAAAAAAAAAAACGGCCAGTGTTTATAATATATACCCTCTCAGAGTTAAATGAACACTCTGGATTTTAACAGTGCGTCTGCCTCGGATTTCAGCCCTCGTCTGCATCCCTATCTTTTTTCACATCCCCCCCCCACACACACACACACACGTGTGAAGACGCATTCCGTGCGCGCCAAATGTGTGTGCCCTCCTCGCCCGACAAATGAGCTGCATGCAGCACACATCCGGTGCATTCGAGGTTTCTGGGGCGAGCTCGCAGAATAAATATAAGCCGGAGCCCCACAGGGCGGAGGCGACATGTTTAACAAATCTAGGCTGACAAATGACTGAAGCATGCTGCGGCGCGCGTCGTACCGCGGTGGCACGCGGCGACAAATAGCAAATATTTTTAGCTCCACAACAACGCGTGTTGTGGAGCGAGTATACTTTAGATTGGCTATTTCCAGGGCATAATATTTCCTAGGCATATAAGACGTGTTTGGGGAGTTTGGGGACACAGCGGAGGCCATTAAAGCGAGCTATGGGGAGAGGAGGAATGTTTACACACTAACACGGGGGCTGATGATGGCGTCCCCAGCGCCGGGATCATTTCACTCCACAAAACATACCTGTGGGAGCCGTGGCAGAGCCATGCTCCTTAGCCAATCAGAAGCCACGGAGCGGGACCGCTAGGAGGACATTAATTACAATGATGATTTCCTGCGAGAGACAAGACTGTGTTGGAATTGTGTGCGCGTGCGTGTGTGTGCGCCGTTTGTGCGTGTGTAGCCGTCTACAATCATGAGCGTCTCATTTGGCTCCAAAAGAGATGGAATATGCTCCACCAATCACAGCCCCCGGACCCCCCGCCCCCCCCCCCCCCCCCCCCCCCCCCCGACTGCAGCTATAACGAGTCATGTTGTCTCAGTGTCTGGTGGCGATATATAAAACTAACAAATTGAACTAAGGGGAATGATCAGAAACGACACGACCGTGTATAACCAGAGCAGCAAAGCATTAAGAAAGTCCTGTAAAGCAGTGGGTTCGGTCGGGTTGTTCCATGGGGGAACCCCCCGGCAAAATATACAGATTCAGCACAGACAAGGGACTGAATTATTTTTCGCTCCTATATGCCACTAAAATGTGGAACGCCCTACCGACAGTCATTAAATATGGAGTGCCACGATTTCTTTCCACGCTAAAACATGATAAGCAGGTATTATTATAATATAAGGGTGAAGAACTTTTTCCAAAAAGTGTACAGTAGTTGTTAAAATGTTGTTTTTATGTGGACACGCCCACCAGTTCATTAAGTATGCCTGGATTGCCTGGTGGGTGGTGATGGGCGGTGACCCACCTGAACTGAAGCCACACCCACAGCTGTAGCTGTATGATAAAGGGGGAGGGGTTAGGGGAGGGGCCGATAGTGTGATGTCACTACATTATACTGTTTATTTCATTGGCCCGTTTGACTGTCAAGGGTTCAGCCTCCAGGAAGAAACCCTAAATACAAAGTTAATACACCATTGCACATAAAAACGACTCCAGGGTGTCTAATGAAGTACTGTCACCTCATAGACACATGACAAACTGGAAAAATTGTGGCACTCCATCTTTAAGACACGCAAATCCCTTGACTCCTTCAAAACCGCTCTCAAAGGGCACCTATACGGACGGCTGCGATTCGAAATTGGCCCCCGTAAAATCGGAAACCCCCCTGTATATGTTTCTTTTCCCTTTTTTACCTCCTTTATGATGAATTCCTGTTCTGTTCTTTGACTTTATAGAAATGTCTGTTTGTACGTCTCTAAATGTTTCGATGAATTGAACAAGGTGGACCCTCTTGTAGACAAGTGTGAAGCTTAATTGGGTCGTCCACTCACAGTTAACAGTCTTTGTATTGAGTTTGTGCTTGAAATGTAGCTACTGTAATTCTGCAAACTGTTAATAAATATTTCAATCAATCAATCAATCAATCAATCAATAGAATCAAAGTCCATTTAAACACTTTAACCTGCCAATCTAAACGCTAAAACAACTTTAGCACGAGAAAGAACTGATATTTTGGATGAAACTAAATCCTTTTGGGGGTCCCTGCCATACAAATGTTTGAGAAGCACTGCTTTAAATCTTCCACGAGTCTGCCCTGAGATCAGGTTCTAAAAATGTCTTCTACATCCTGACTGTTTTCATTCTGACCTGAGATCAGGTTCTAAAAATGTCTTCTACATCCTGACAGTTTTCTGAAAAAGCCTATGTTTCCGTGTCAGTCGTTCTTTGATTTTTCAAAAATAGCAGACCTACAAGCTCATAGCGCGCCACTCGGTGGCGCGCTATGAGCTTATAGATCTGCTATTTTTCAATAGCATAAAGCATAGCACGAGTCCTTTAGTCCATTATATGTCGCAACGGACCCTTTGGAGACATCAAACATCATCACATCAGATAGTATATCCTATATGTTCTTATTTCTGCTCACGTCTTTGGAAGATGGCTGGCCTATACTTGGAGTTCTTTGTCAGTCTATGTTGTAATCTGGTCGCCCATGGCTGTGTACTTGTACGTGAGAGCACAGTGTACTTGTTAATGTATTGTGTACTGCCTGAACTGTAGCATACTTTAATAGTTAGGCTATACAGTACGAGAGACATGTCGGTGACAGCGAGGTCAAGCCTTGCTGCAGTAGGCACGTTATTATCTGGCATATTATCTGATATCTTGTGGTCACGTCAGTTGGGATCCATGCTCTATATATGTTCCTGTGTGTGTGTAATAATAAACTTTGTGAACCTTTAGCGTGATACTGTCTCGTGTCGCGTTATTGTTCTCCCGGGCCCGTCGCCCGCTGTCGCCGTATACCGAAGGAATACTTCAACCGGATCGTCACGCACACCACCCAGCCGGCACACACTACCTGTCTGTCAAACCAGACGAGGGTTCAGTACTTAGAGTCTATATATGCAGACGTCGGAATGATGTCAGAACAGGCCAGCTCCATATAATGGCCACTGGACAGGGGGGCCCTGATCAGAGCCCAAGGCAGAGGCCTTTTTGGGGGCGGTTCTGGACAACCGTGGGTCCGACAGACTCGACACCGGGCACTGCACCCCCCCTGTGGTGGGGAGGAAACGTGTGTGTCGAATTTGAAGTGGGTGGGGCGAACGCTTCGCGAGTTACATGAATTACAGACGTACAGCACACACATGCGCAAACGCACACGCGCACGCGCACACGCACACGCGCGCGCACACACACACACACACACACACACGCACACGCGTCGCACACACACACACAGAGAGAGAGAGACTTTAGAGAATTTATAGTTAAGAGAAGCCTAGGCTCTGGTTTCTATAGTAACAGAAAAGTTCAGTCTCTTCTCTCTACACAGCTACAGAAACTCATAGAGCTGCCTGAAGCTCATAAATATGACATCTCCTCCATGCCTCTTGGCAGAAGGATAGAAGGTTGATCTTTCATGGATAGAGCAGGGGTAGAAGATATGGATTGGAGTTCTAATTATAACTGAAAGATGCAGACCTGCTTTTGAATGCTGCTTTGGAATGTATACTAATGTTTATAGCTTTTACGCTTAGATATAATACTGAGTATTAATTATCTGCGTGAGCAGAGCGTGCGCAAGTAATGTTTTCGGCGACACCCTCGGGCCAATTGGGGCGCTAGCTGCGTGCGTATACGTCGGCGCGTCGCTCGGCCAATCGGAGCGCGAGTTGGCAGCTTTCTGCGCATGTCGGTGGTCCTTTTGACCCTCCTTGTGTTGGTGGTGTTGTTGGCTCGGCCAATCAGAAGATCTGGTCATCTTCATTTCCGGGGTTTCTCGTCCTGGAGGCCATACCGTTATAACGATCGGCTATTATTAGCGTTTAGCTCACGCTTGTTTACCTTTGGCCAGAAACGTGTCTCTGGTACGACGCGATCACAACATGACATCCCAACCTCGGACGGATCGTCAAAAAAACGTCGAGTCACGAGGCATCGAAAATCCTATACTTTGACTGGAGGTAAATGGGGGCCGTGTGCATAAATCCTGGTGCTGGGGGGTGACGGAGGCGGTCTGTCTGCTTATCTTTAATATAGATTTTTCCATCATACTATACACATATATATATATATATATATACAGTAAGTAATTCCCACATCACATGTACCAATAATTAATAACCTTATTAACCCATTTTGGGGACGGGAACCCCTTTTGTTATGCTTTAGCTATTGAAAAATAGCAGACCTACAAGCTCATAGCTCGCCACTGAGCTTGTAGGTCTGCTATTTTTGAAAAATCGACCGAAAACTGTCATTTTCAAACGGACATTCTTAGAATCTGATCTCAGATCAGAATGGGTTCATTCTTAATTCTTAACACATCACGATCAAGTTAATACTTCTGCTGGACTATAGCAAATTACATACCACTATACTGTGAACCTTTTTGAAATCTCAGAACTAACTAATAGCAAAATTGGTAAAGCAACAGCATTAGCAGAATGACTGGCACTCTGGCTGACACTGTGCTTCGGGAGACCGTCTCAGCGTCTATTTAAAGACCCCGTGCGTGTGTGTGTGCGCGCCTCTCTCTCCATTGTGCCACAAAGCCTTAGTCATGCACCTCCATTGCGGCGGGCGGGAGGCTTTAAATATTCCTAATTAGCCACCTACAAGGGAATCGATAAACTGACGTAAAGGCTCGCCCATTACCGCCGGTGCTTGAGTGCTATCTTTACCTCAGCGCTGTAACCTTAACCCATTCTGCGCGGGAACACCCTTTTTGGTGTTATATAGCATTACGTTACGCTTTATAGCTATTAGAAAATAGCAGATCTATGCAAGCTCGTAGCGCGCCACCGAGTGGCGCGCTACGAGCTTGTATAGGTCTGCTATTTTTGAAAAATCGGAAGAAAAAACTGTCAGGATGTGGAAGACATTTTTTAGAATCTGATCTCAGGTCAAAAGGGGTTAAATTAGCCGGGGACAATAGGAACCCGCCGACCATGTACAGTACTCAAAGTTAATGAATTCCACTTTTCAATGTGAATCACGCATGACGTACGCACACGCACGCACACACACACACACACACACACACGCACACACACACACACCTCCCCTCTTATACATTCATCTGGAGAGAGCAGACAAGGAGCACAATGCCGCAGTCACACGGTCCCCCCCCTTTATCGCGACGTTGGATCTGTATAAGCGATGAATACGGAACGGTCGTATCGCTAAACTGTACACAACAGTGTATAGTCTCTGCAGGATTTATCCACAGTCTGCTGGGCACGCAGAGGAGAGGGAAAAGTCTGAGTGATTATTCTGTGTGTGACAACAGGGGCTGTAGCCTTATGGCAGGCCATAATTGAATCTATAACCCATTCTGACCGGGCACCCATTTTGGTGTCGGCATCACGTCATGCTTCAGCTATTTAAAAATAGCAGATCTACAAGCTCGTATCGCGCCACTCGGTGGCGCGATACGAGCTTGTAGATCTGCTATTTTTTGAAAAATCGAAGAGCGACTGACATTTTTTAGAATCTGATCTCAGGTCAGAATGGGTTCATCAGACCAGTGTGTGTCCGGCGGAAACCTCGTATGAATCTGATCTCAGGTCAGAATGGGATAAAGGGACAGGTATTACCGAGCGAGGCAAGCGTGGTAATTCATTACAGAGACAAGTGGCCCTGAGATATACTCGCAAATATACACTACACCCGGCCATTTGCATAACGGCGTGTGCGTGTGTGTGTGTGTGTGTGTGCGTGTGTGTGTGTGTGTGTGTGTGTGTGTGTGTGTGTGTGTGCGCGCGTGTGTGTGTGTGTGTGTGTGTGTGTGTGTGTGTGTGTGTGTGTGTGTGTGTGTGTGTGTGTGTGTGTGTGTGTGTGTGTGTGTGTGTGTGTGTGTGTGTGTGTGTGTGTGTGTGTGCGCGAGTGAGGCCGCAAGTGTGTTCACAACATGGGCGCTCGTTTGAATGCCACACACAATCTGAATGTGTGTGCTGTATGTACAGCATCAATGCACTGAGATAACATTAGAGCACAGTGGAAATCCAGTTAGGGTCTTAATTTAACCCATTCTGACCCGAGATCAGATTCATACGGCTTTTCCACTGGACACACACTGGTCTGATTAAAACCCATTCTGACCTGAGATCAGATTCTAAAAATGTCAGTCGTTCTTCGATTTTTCAAAAATAGCAGACCTACAAGCTCGTAGCGCGCCACTCGGTGGCGCGCTATGAGCTTGTAGATCTGCTATTTTTCAATAGCTAAAGCATGACATGATGCTAACACCAAAGTGGTTTCCCGTTCAGAATGGGTTAATTTAATTGAACTCAGAAAGTGTACAACTGTGCTGTACAGATTAGCTGACTGTTTATATACCACCATGTTCCAATGCCTACTACAGTACTGAGTAATGGAAGCGCTGGAAATGCAAACTAAACTACACGCGGATAGTTTTCGAAGTCACATGATAATAAGCATATATCTTGTTGCTTGTAATTCAAAAGATATTTGAAAATGATATTTTCTGTGAACGGAAATGATGAACAGACGACAGCTTCCGTACATAGCTTCCAGGAGGCATATATAGTTACCGGTAGTTACAGACTCTATATGTAGCATATTGTGGAATATAGTTGTCTGGCTTGAGTGACCACTAGGGTTGTCCCGATCCGATCACGTGATCAGAAATCGGGTACCGATCACGTCGTTTTCAAATAATCAGAAATCGGATCAGGAGCAAAACATTTTGATTGTGACATCCCTAGAATCAATATTAATATCCATATCATCGTATTAGTCTGGATATCGTCTGTGATTTTGGGATCTGTTTAGATCGTTTTGAAATGTGTCTTAACGTATGTAATTCACATGTATACCTTTTATTGATCTTCTGATGTATTGTGATGTTTTTTTTAAATGATATTGTATTACTTGACGAACACTGAAAATGAGTTCAATTATTAAATTAATAAATAAAACTTGAATGAACGAATATGCTACTATTGTGATATGGCATAAGTGATATACTCAAAATCAAATGATTGGAATCGGACCGGGAGCAAAAGCATTTAAAATGCATTTAAAATGCATTTAAAATGCATTTAAAATGCATTTAAAATGCTACCGTGCGTGCGTCAACCGTTTGAGACCTTACAGTACGCCTGCTCAAGCGTGCTCAAGCAAAAAATGCGGAAGTCGAGCGCTCTTCACGGGTGCTTCAAAACGCCACCGAGAAACTTTCAGTGAAATGAAAGGGCAGAAAAAGGGGCAGTCCGCCCTCTAGTTTATTATCCCATTCTCGGGGCGGGAGCCCATTTTGGTGTTTTAAACATTATGCCATACTTTAGCCGTTGGAAAATAGCAGATCAACAAGCTCGTAGCAGCTTGTAGGTCTGCTATTTTTTGAAAATATGGCCGCATTTTTTATTCACTAATACATTCATTATTAATTCATAATTTGTTAAATTGGAAAAAGGGCTTCGTTAAGAACTCCATATTATTATGGTCAATGCCTGTGTGAAAAGTGGGAGCGATTGGTGCAGGCAGTGAGGAGCTACGGCGGTGTTTCTGACACACACAGACAGACAGACATTGACTGAATTATGTATGATGATGATTACGTCCTTAACCCGCCTGCTTTTTCCTCACACGGCACAATTTTTGGCAAATTGTGGCAAACGGTAGTGCCTGGCTGGCTGGCTGGCTGGCTGGCTGGCTGGCTGGCTGGCTGGCCGGCCGGCTGGCTGCGCACATCTCCGCTGTGGGGCTGTGAATGCGTTGCAATGTGTTGTGGTGCTTGTTAAAGTAACAAATATACTGCAGAGAACATCCTGTCCAATAAAGAACAGGATCAGCTCAACAGTGCAGTCTGCTGTCAAACCCCATCCCTCCTCTATCCTTGGAACATTCATAAAAAGAGATGAAGTGGCATTTCAGCGTGTGTGTGTGTGTGTGTGTGTGTGTGTGTGTATGTATGTGACTGCGTGTGCGTGCGTTCATGCGGACACTTGAACTATAAGTGTGTGTACAGTATGCGTGCATTGGCGTGGGCTGGAATTAACTTTACAACTTTGGATGACCTTCAGGCAACGATGAGTCCTCAGGTATAAACATCTGATGGAATTTGTGTGAGACAAAGCTCTCTCTGTGTGTGTGTGTGTGTGTGTGTGTGTGTGTGTGTGTGTGTGTGTGTGCACATGAACACAAGTAACGTGCATGGAAAGTCATTTTGATCAGTCGGTTCAATTTGACTGAATGTCTATTCTATTTATGTATACAGGCTTATCTCTACAGTATATAAATGAAGCTACGCTGAATTCCAATCGCCATTAATACGCTCTCACAGTCAAGCAGGGTATGATGGGGGGGGGGGGGGGGGGTATAGACATAGCACTTTACTGTATATATGCATAGTTTCATTATATAGATATTCCACTGTTACTAGGTTCTTAGCTTAAGTATGATTCATGATTACTTTTTTTAATGTTTTTTTTTTCCAATTTTTTTATGATATATTACCATTAGCGTTTTTTGTTCGTGCTTACTGTACATCGCTCTGGATTAACTCATTCTGACCTGAGATCAGATTCATACGAGGTTTCCACTGGACACACACTGGGTCTGATTAACCCATTCTGACCCGAGATCAGATTAAAAAAAATAGCAGACCTACAAGCTCATAGCGCGCCACCGAGTGGCGCGCTATGAGCTTGTAGGTCTGCTATTTTTGAAAAATCAAAGAACGACTGACAAGAACGACTGTCAGGATGTAGAAGACATTTTTTTAGAATCTGATCTCAGGTCAGAATGGGTTAGAGTCGTGAGGAGGGAGAGCAAGCATTCCACTGCGACAGGGAGAGAGAGAGAGAGAGAGAGAGAGAGAGAGAGAGAGTGACTTATACTGTACAGTATACCGGTGAATAAAATGGAATAACATTTATCATCGGTCATTTTGAAACCAGCAGTGTAGTTATAGCCTGAAGGCACAGTGATGACAGGTATTCTTTGCTATAGTCTCGGTGTTACCATTGGGTGTTTGCCAGCCCAGCCCAGCCCAGCTCGCTCTCTCGTGCGGCCGACTGCAGATGTAAATCCAAATGTCAAAAGCAGCGTCATTCTTCAAGGCTTTTAAGTCCAATTCACTTATGACTTCAAATTGTCGGATATAGTCTTCTTTGTGCTGCTAAGTTCCCGAATTAAAGAGCAAATTCGGGTGTTTTCGGTGTTGGAAATGAACAGCTATAAAAAGTCCAAGGGACCTCTCGTCGTTGCATTGTGTGTGCGTGCATGTGTGTGTGTGTGCGTGTGCGTGCGTGTCAGGGGGGCAGTCAGACAGATATTTTGTGAAGCCACTAAGGAAATCGTAGTTCATATAATGGCCTGTTGTGGCGCTGTCATTGGGCCCAAAAAAACCCATAGCCCCATAGAAGTCCATGTATTTGGGCCCAACTTCACCTAGACTCTATTACCTTAATAAACATGGTCATGAATACTTTCTGCTTCCAGTCACTATAGTTTAAAGTCTCATTTCTCATGTCATAATATTCTTTTGGGAAAATTATGGTCCCATTTATTAAAAAAATGACCATAAAGTCGCGTATGTTCTGAGGGGCGTGGCTACCGTTACAGTCTATGATCGGGATCCCGCTCGAGTCAAAATAAAAAACAACGAAGAAGAAGAAGCGGGGAAGTCCCGCCTCGTTGTCTGGGCCAGCCAATGGGCCAGCTGGGCCCAAACGGATCTAGAAATATGGCGATTTACAGTTCAAGGACTGACAGTCTTCATTTTGCGTCCATATTAGACCCGGAGAACGCTTTGTCCATATTTTTTACAGTCTATGGTATTGATGCGGACCACTCCATTTGGCTTCAAATCCACGCGGCACACACACATGCATCGCAGAGGGAGTGCAGCACTCTGGGTTTGCCCGGGCGGTCGGACAGGCCAAACTATAGGGGGTCTGGGACACCCAGGGGTTCCTTAACCCATTCTGACCTGAGATCAGATTCATACGAGGTTTCCACTGGACACACACTGGTTCTGATTAACCCATTCTGACCTGAGATCAGATTCTAAAAATGTCAGTCGTTCTTCATATTTAAAAAAAATAGCAGACCTACAAGTTCGTATCGCGCCACTCGGTGGCGCGATACGAACTTGTAGATCTGCTATTTTTCAATAGCTAAAGCATAACATGATGCCAACACCAAAATGGGTGCCCGGTCAGAATAGGTTAAGAAGTTACAGGTCCATTTGGTCCTATACTTGGGATTCTACATAGTGTATATTGGAGTCCCAGAGATTGTACACCGTGGCCTCAAAAGTGGGAGATTTACTGTATATAGGTCATGAACTACTTTTGAGGCACTCTGAAAGATTTTTTACAAAGCCCTGCTTGTTTTGCCTGTATTTTAATGATTACTTCAACCACAAAAAAAAAACTGCCAATGCTTCTTCCCATTTTGGTGTTGGCATCATGTTATGCTTTAGCTATTGAAAAATAGCAGATCTACAAGCTCGTATCGCGCCACCGAGTGGCGCGATACGAGCTTGTAGGTCTGCTATTTTTGAAAAATCGAAGACACTTTTAGAATCTGATCTCAGGTCAGAATGGGTTAATAATGAAACTGTCAGGATGTAATAGACATTTTTAGAATCTGATCTCAGGTCAGAATGGGATAACCAGGGAAATCAGTGGAACGTCCAACATTCAAACAGAGATTTGCACGAAAGGAAAGTGTCCACCTCTCTGGGCCGTGCAGCTGCACAGAGGCACACGGACACCGCGGCGCCCGGTTCAGTGCCAGTTAAGTTTAGATGCAAATGGACGCAGCAGGGCAAACAACAGCTCTCAACTCAGCCGGTCGGGGTATCGAGGCTCATCTGAAAAATGCACGAGAAATAAACATGTGCGCAACACGGCACAGCACGGCACAGCACAGCACAGCACAGCACAGCACAGCACAGCACAGCACAGCACAGCACAGCACAGCACAGCACAAACAAGGGCTGACACAAGTGACACATGCTTAGAGCTGACTTTCTTTCTCACGTTATTCAACTCTCTTTTCTGTGTGTCTCTGTCTCTCTTTCTGTCTCTCCGTCTCTGTCTCTCTTTCTGTCTCTCCGTCTCTGTCTCTCTCTCTGTCTCTTTCTGTCTCTCCGTCTCTGTCTCTCTCTCTGTCTCTTTCTGTCTCTCTCTCTGTCTCTTTCTGTCTCTCCGTCTCTGTCTCTTTCTGTCTCTCCGTCTCTGTCTCTCTCTCTGTCTCTCTCTGTCTCTCTCTCTCTCTCTCTCTTTCCTTTCCGCTCTCCCCATCCCATCAACTAGGGCTATTTAGTCTGCGTTGAGTCTTGCCGCAGCGCTCTCTCAGAATACTAATATGCCGGGCTGATGTGGGTCAGGCCTTAATCCTGTAGAAATGATTATCGCTGCACACGACTGGAACTTCTCCTGTAGGATATCATTAGCATTCTGTACTTTTCCACCGCACTGCACTATAGCTGCCATTCCCACTATAGGACAAACCACATCACTCCAGCACAACTGGAATTATCAAAATGAAAATGGCATATTGTTGTGCTTGACTATATTGGTAGTGCCAGCCTTTGTGCAGAATTCACCGCAATGTACTGTTGTATTATGAGTATGCACATGCGAACAACCGCATGCGCGCGCTTGCACGCATGTGTGTGTGTGTGTGTGTGTGTGTGTGCGTGTGTGTGTGTGTGTGTGTGTGCGTGTGTGTGCGTGCGTGCGTGCGTGTGTGTGTGTGTGCGCGTGTGTGTGTGTGTGTGCATGCATTTGTCATTTCTTGGGGAAAATAACACTCCACTGCCTCAGCATATATCCTGGCGGATGAAAACAGCACCTATAGTTTATAACTCCTATTTTTCTGGGTAGAGAGTGTGGCAGGAATTGTCAGAAAGTGGGTGAGTGAGTGACAGGTGGGCAAGGCCTCAGTGAGTCTGATTCTGAAATGGAGTCTCAGGCTGAGGTGTAGGAAAGCCGCTCGACAAGTTCAGAATCAGGAGCTGAACGTCTCAATGCTTCAAGAAGTCACAAAGTTCCATTTGCATGATGCTAATAGCAATAAAACACAGATCAGAGATGGTTTGAGTGTGTGTGTGCGTGCGTGCGTGTGTACGCGCGTGTGCGTGTGTGAGTGTGTGTGTGCGCCGCAATGCATGCACGCACACATAAAGACATCTGTGTCCTTGCATCGTTGTCTGAGTTGAATGCGACCAATTTACAGTGTTTGAAAAGCAAGGTTGCCTCAGCATGGCACGCCGGGTGATATGAGGAAACCGAAAGGTGATTTGTCTCACAGACGGCGGCATGGAGGACAAAAGTGAATATTATGCTTGAACGCACGGCTATAGACAGAGCACGAAATGCAATTGTTTGACTGGCAGAATGTGAGAATAATGAGTCATTTTAGTTATTAAAGGTCACGGAGCTTGTGTGATACTATACTGATATAGAGAAAGAAAGACACAGAGTTGTCAGAGAATATAATATAATAATGTCATTTTCACATGCAGTGATATATAAAACACGCTTAGTTGGTAGTCATCCGTTCCATGTCGTCTTTGAGGGAAGACAAAATGCACACGAAGAAGAGGAAGACCGGACCGCAAAACTATAAACTTTGGTTTGGTATTTAAACGCGCACACGCACACAAACAGACACGCACTCGCACACTCACACAAACACACACGCACTCGCACACGCACACAAACACGCACTCGCACACTCACACAAACACACACGCACTCGCACACGCACAGAAACACACACGCACTCGCACACTCACACAAACACACACGCACTCGCACACTCACACAAACACACGCGCACTCGCACACGCACACAAACACACACGCACTCGCACACTCACACAAACACACAAACACACACACACTCGCACTTGTACTCGCACTCGCACACGCAGGCGGATTCCATAACAGCAGCATTAACCGTTATCTTTGATGTAATGCTCACTCGCCGGTTACAGTTAATTGAGAGAGGATTTATTCTCCACATTCAGAGGAAAACCAACGCGCAGCACTTGTGTGGTAAACACAAGTTCAATTGCACCCTCTGTGCCGCGTACACGCTCCATAGGAGAATGGTGGATGCTTCTGCCAATACCTTCGGCGCCATAACACTATACAGCTGGACGATGAAAGCCGGGTAGATAATGGCTATTTATTCACCACTTCAGCCTTCGTTGTCTGAGAGAGGAGCCCAAAACTTGCTGCACCGTCCAGATATTTACCCTGTGAATGGGGAGGGGAAATAACAAAAGGGGGAGCAAATGAAAAGGCTGATGGAGTTTGGAGAGAGAAAACAGAGGCAGGAGTCCAAAGCAAACGAACGAGAGAGAGAGAGAGAGAGTGAGAGAGAGAGAGTGTGACAGACTTTGGGGTAGGTGGGAAGGGGACGTGTATGAGAGAGGGAGCGAAAGTGACAGATCACTTGTGAAACACGGACTGATCCGGAGAGCCTGTTCTCCTGGGCAGAACAAGAGATGAGGTCAGAGGAGTCCTTGTAAGCTTGGCTACACTTGCGCGCACGTAAAGGTGACTAATTTTCTCATTTTCCAGTTGAGGACAGAGAGAGAGCCGTAATGGCCCTCTCTGGCTGAGACCATAGTGATGGAGTCCACATTAGCCCGGCATTATGCTCCACTCCATCCACGGGCTGCTCGCAGCCTGCCTGCACTCTTAAAGGTCACGCGGGAAACTGCCAACACACAAAAGGTCACGCTGGCTCTAATAGGGGCCTGCGAGTGATTAGGAAAGTGGCCGTGTGTAGGAGCAGTGTGAAACAAGGAGGAGGCGAGGAGGGAGATTAATACAGTGATAAGGCAGTGGAGTGATGTTGCCCTATTCTTTCGTCTTTGTTTGCCCAGCTATTCTATGGCATCTCCCACGTGAAAAGGCCAAGCTTATTCGTCACAATGCCACCCTGCACCGTTGTCTCAATATGCGCTCAGGGAGAGTTGCGTTATTATATGAATGCCCCGTCTTGTTATAGCAGAGAGAATGAAATGAAAGGACAATGCTCTCCGATCTGACCGATGACAACTGAGGCGAGAAACAAGTGGAGGATGTGAGGAAACGAGGGGAATCTGATCAGCAGGCCCTGCAGGGGCTGGTCTGTCTGTCGGGACGGAGAACATGGGTGACCAGAGAAGACCACCAGTGCTGTCGCCTCACAGCTATAAAGGTCCTGGGTTCGATTCCCGCTGGGCAACGCGCTGTGGGCACTGCGTCATCAGTGCCCATACCCGATGCGGGGTTGGCGAAAGGGCCTTTCTGCGTGGAGATTGCATGTTCTCCCCGTGTCCTCTAGCCCATTCTGACCTGAGATCAGATTCATACGAGGTTTCCACTGGACACACACTGGTCTGATTAACCCATTCTGACCTGAGATCAGATTCTAAAAAATGTCAGTCGTTCTTCGATTTTTCAAAAATAGCAGACCTACAAGCTCGTATCGCGCCACTCGGTGGCGCGATATGAGCTTGTAGATCTGCTATTTTTAAATAGCTAAAGCATAACATGATGCTGACACCAAAATGGGTGCCCGGTCAGAATGGGCTAGAGTAGGTACCATCACAAAGAGGCTTGGACTCCTCATGCATTGAAGGAAGCATGAGGTCAGTCCGTTGCTCTCCCCGGGTTGGCAGAGGGAGTGTTAGTATAGCGCCCAGGATTGCATTAGACAATCGACACTATGGGTGAAAAAAATGTGTTACAGAAATCGTGAGATAAATAAATTAGGGGAAAAAAAAAAGAAAAAATAACGACGACCTGCAGGTTTATAGTAGCATTCAAACTGTTCGCGCAAAACATGTGCGGCACATTGATAAGGCCGGTGCACGGGTTTGCTTGTGTGTAAAATCAAGACATTGCTGCCATCACAGAGAAACAGGAATTTCACAGATCAAAGGCTCCCGATACGAAAATGTCTACGGCTGCATTTCATGTCAAGACATTTTCTGTCTCTCTCTGTCTGGGCTTTTTTCCCCCCATTACATTTCTCTCCATTCTTGCCGCAGAGCACACTGGGGGGAATCTGGGCTTAGTGGCTATAGGGGGGGGGGGGTTCTTACATAACTCGGTGAGACGCAGCACTGTGCCCTGGTCGGTTAAGGGGCCTGACCTGGATGCTAAATGGAGCGCCCTTTCTGTTGTGATGTGAATCAGGCCGCATAATCATATACTTGCCACGAATGCGTCCCACTGGCCCCCGACCGACGGTCACGGCGCCACAATGCTCTAGCCGAGAGAAGATCCGGGGGCGAGGCCTGGAGGCATCGGGCATGACCCGATAGCTCGTTATCAGCTCGTATACGATGCATATATACATGGGAGATTCATTACATGATGTGGCAGGAGAGAGGGGAACCTGCACGTGCATGGGGTCATACTACTGTATACTGCATACAGTAGTACATGCAAGTTTAACAGGTGTCAGGCTGATTTTGTTGCGTTTGCTTCCCTCGAAGACAGACGTCGTACACTGCTCTATTCAGAGCCCTAACCGGGGCGTCTCTGGCATCTGACATTTTGTTTTAAAATACATCTTTTTTTTATCACTTCACACTGCATGTGTACTGTATGTATGGAAGGTGGGGAGAGAGAGAAAGAGAGAGATAGGGGAGGGGGGGGGGGGATTTTTCTTATTATGTTTGTTTTATGCAGCTCAAGATAGCGGGTAACTTATTTTGTTGTACCTGCAAATGGCCAAATTAACTTATCTTATTTTGTGACTGCTTGCTGTCATGCTATTTGTGAAGCCCTTTGGAAACTAAAAAAAGGTGCCATATAAATAAAGATTTCATTGATAACCTTTTGCTCATCTACCGTGGATTATGACAATGATGGGGGGGACAATTGTCTGCCCGCCTGCTCCTGGACTGAAGTGTACCCAGTTAAAGTGAATGAGTGCAGGCTCATGGTGGTGGAGATGGCCATGAGCGCGTTCCCTCTCCTCTGTCACAGTCAGTCACATAACAGGCTCAAAGCCCAGGCTTTGGCAGTAAGAGTGGAAACTATTGGAAGATTATGAGCAGTGTAACGGAACAGGGGTGGAGACGGGGAGGTGAGGTTTAAGGACTGCTGAAGATGGCGTGTGCAAGCCATCAGAACCACTTAGAGCACACCCTGATCGAAAATGCGCTGTCAAAAGAATGATTGAAATGGAACGAGACACAGTGTGAGGGTGGTAACTCTAATGTTTATCGACAGCGTAATCTGACGTCTTCAGCTTGACACGCAGAGTCTGTCTGTATACAGCGGTGCTGCTGGTGGTGCCGAACGGACGACAGGTGTATCAGAGCGTGGAACTGGACACATGCACAGTGTTGCCAACTCTCCAAGTAACGGAAATAGCTAGTGGCTCCTCGAAAAGTATAGCTAGAAGTCGCTAGGGGTGGGATATGCGCGCGCGAAGCCCCTTTTTAGCGTCCCTAGCGACTTTTAGGCGCCCCTATAGCAACGGAAATATGGAGCCATAGCCCAGAACACCATTTCCTTGCTCTGTGCACATAACCGAGCCGAGGAAGCCAGACGCGCCGAGCACTTTAGTGTTGCCAACTTAGCGGATTTGAGGCTGAGAGAGGGAAAATTAAGAAAAAGGAGGGTTTCTTTCTCTGGCGACTGTCAACACGATTTATCCCCAATTCACCAGAAATAGTAGCTACATGTAGATTTCTCTCCATAAGATTTTCACTAATTCAGTCGCTAGGGGGGTCTGGAAAGAAGCTAAATATGGCGACGAATCCGCTAAGTTGGCAATACTGCACCTGCACCCTGCAGTGGAACGTTGACACTTTTCATTGTCGCTTTTCAATTCTCGTTGGTCCAATGAAAATTATGAACTCAGTTTCTGATATAAAGGTACTGTAAGTGATACTCTTACAGTGTGTGTGTGTGTGTGTGTGTGTGAGGGTGTGTGTGTGTGTGTGTGTGTGTGCGTGCGCGCGTGTGTTAGGTTGCGCAACAGTGACACTTGGTGGTGAAAAACAACCAAGCGCTATTTTGGTGATCGGACACAGCCGAAGGGGGACAGATAGCTGTCTATAGGAGTGGTTGCACCACTCAAACAGTGATACAAAAAACCGGAACCGAAACAGTGATACAAAAAACCGGAACCAGACTATTTCCTTCTCCTTCCTTTCCTTCTTTTGAAAGACTATCCAAAAAAACGTATCCCACCAAACATGCCCTTGAACCTTTCACACAACAAGCTTCTATGTTTGTGTTCAATATAGCCACCATACTGTATAGAAGGATATTATCACAGACTGCAGCCCACATTTTGTCACGCACTCACAGTTGATGCGGCACACCGATGCAAAGGAAGACATGCTGTAGTGCCTCACGGCCCGGGGAAACTCTCCCGTCAGGTGAAAAGAAGCAGCTTGGACTCCTCATGCATAGAAGGAAGCATGAGGTCAGTCCGTCCGCTGCCTCCCCCCCCCCCAGGTTGGCAGAGGAAGTGTAGCGCCCAGGATTACATGATTACATAATTGACACTGGGTGACAAAATGGGCTATAAAATCGTGGGATAATTTTTTTTTTTAACAAAAGGAAGACATGCAATGCACGGTGCAAGTTCTTGAAGAGTGAAGTCTGTACTTATCTTTCTAGAGTAAGTCAAGTTCTTCCTACTGGTTTTGTGTTCTCTTCTAGTGTTTGCTATGGTGGCTAATGTGCCCAGGTTCTGTCATTTGTTGTTCTATCCATGCTCAAATCCATTAGACACACCTTTACCCGATCTTTTGTTTACTACAGGTTAATGCATGTGCTCCGATCTTGCATATTTTTAATGCATTTGCTTTGGGATTACTAATGCATTTATTTTATGAGCCAGTCACCCGATCTGGTTTATCTTGGAGATGCATTGCGTCCCTCCAAAATGCTCCAATGTTGTGTAACTTCATTAATCAATATTTCAATTTCAGCAGTGCAAATGCCATGAATAAATTAGCCCCTTTGACTTTAAATTAGAGCCTGACCATTACTGGATATTGGGCCTGATGCCAATACTGATATTAAAGGGAGCAATATTTCACAGTCAGATACGGTATATCAGTAAAATTGACATTGGCCTATTTTCCAATGCTTGTTACATTTAACATAATTATGCAGTCCTCGCATGGATATGTCGGAGACCTTCATATGCTTCAAAATCTTGAATGATGAATTCTGTTTCATTTGCAGCCATTGCGGATGTGGTTGTGACTTGTAGGTTTGGCATAAATCAGAAGTTGTATGCATGTTAAACAAAAAAGTTTAAAAAGCACGTACATTATGTGCGCAATTTGTGAACAAGGTCAAACAAATCACAATGTGTTATTCAGTGAAATGGCTCCAGGATAATCCACTTCAGTCAGGACAACTCATGAATTGAAGTTGTCAAAATTACTTTTCTGTTATTTTTCTGTGAATATCGCCTATTATGTTAACCCTTGTGAATAAAATTAAAAATGTCTTGATGTCTTGATATCTACACTGATGGAGCACATGCACTACATCTCCCAATGCAAACGTCCCTGTTTAAATGGGGAACTCCATTACTGAGTATGTGATCGGTTGAGAATGGAAACGAGGAGCCGATGCCAGCCGCAACTGCAAAGATGTCCCTGGCCGAACATGCTCTGCGCATGTCATAATAATAATGAATTTAATGATGAATTGCATTTTCTAGCGCTTTTCCAAGTGCTCAAAGCGCTTTACAATGGTTCATTCATTCATACATTGGGAGGTGAAGCGGCGAACAGTCGACGCCAGCAACCCTCCCCATTCGCACACCAATGGCGGCGAGCTCACACCGACCGACTCTTTGGATCCATGGATCATTGGACGACCTGCTCTACCTCCTGAGCCACAGTCGCCCTGTGAGTCGCCATGTGAGGAGATATGGCATCGTCGATGCATTGTGAATTTCCCCTTGACTTTCAACTTCACCAGTCATTTCCTGGTTGTATTGGTATTTGTGTATGGCTGGGGGTTATTCTGTTGTCGTGCTGTGTGGATCATTGGTCTGCTTTCGAGGTGACAGCCTGTATACACACAGACACTCTGCATTATAAACCCCAATCGGTTTAAAATGCATCGGTCGCGCAACAGAGAACAAATGGAGCCCGGAGTCCCTTCAGCGCTCGTGGGTTAACATGAACGATCACTGGCCAGCTGGGAAGTGCTTATTAAGTGACAACAAGGGTGTGTTACTGTCATGTGTCATTTGTCCAAACTAAGGAACGACACAGACAAATAGAGTTAAGGGATACGTGGCGAATGGGGTGAAACGCAGGGTTTCAAAGTGCTGGGTGACAGGAAACACACACACACACACACACACGCACGCACGCACGCACACACACAAGCAGAAATGCCCTAATTTCTTTTTGCAACTGACAATCCATTACAGTTGCCGGCAGGGTATATATCTTGATGACATCTATTCTATACACAGTATACAATTCAATGAAAAGGGTCAACTGTCAGTGACAGAAGCAGAAAGACAACTACACATACAGTAATCCATGAGAGGCTGCAACCAGCTTTAGGTTTGCGCTTGACAATTCCGGGCCAACAGAGTGGCTTATACTGCCATCATGCCGCTAAAAAGTGTAACAATAAAGCATATGTGATGTGCGTGTACTGATGGTATGAGAACACATGCTCACAAATGCACACACACAGAAATATAAAACAAGAGCATGCACGCTGCACGCACGCACACACACACACACACACGCACGCACACACACACACACACGCACGCACATGCGCACGCACACGCACACGCACACACACACACACACACACACACACACACACACACACACACACACACAGAGTGCGCTTGTTGCCTAGTTACCAAAGTGGGTTTTTTTTTATGCTCGCAGGGGGTAATTATTACCATCGAGGGCCGTTATTAAGAAAAGTAAAGCTGGTAGTTAAAGGAACTCGTCCTTCCTTTGTTTAACACTGATTATACATTACAGGGAACGGAGAGAGAATAGCTCAGAGAGAGAGGAAGAGGAGTAGGAGGAAGGGGGTGGTGGTACATGAAGCAGGAGAAGGTGGGGCCATTGTGGGAGGAGAGGGCAAGCTGGAGATATGCGGAACGGCAACTCTCGTCGAGCTTAAAAGTGTTCATCCTTCTTTGCTGCAAACTTTGGACTGTTTCTGCGTCATTGAAGTGGGTTCTTAACTCATTCTGGGCGGGGAACCCATTTTGGTGTTAGCATCATGTTATGCTTTAGCTATTGAAAAATAGCAGATCTACAAGCTCATATCGCGCCACCGAGTGGCGCGCTACGAGCTTGTAGGTCTGCTATTTTTGAAAAATCGAAGAACGACTGACATTTTTTGAATCTGATCTCAGGTCAGATTGGGTTAATCAGACCAGTGTGTGTCCAGTGGAAACCTCGTATATGAATCTGATCTCAGGTCAGAATGTGTTAAATAGCATCCACCTTGTATAGTATTCTCTGTGTTCCCTTCAAGCAGGCCCGCCTCTGTGCCCAGCATTGCCCAATTCCGAACAAATATTATACACTGTAAATGTCACTCTGAGAGTGTAAGATCAAACAATAAAAATAAAAAAACGTATACGGTCCTGCTGTATACTTGCTCAATAAAGATTCAGCTTATATAACATTTCATCGCAACGTTTCGGGTCAAGGGTCTGAGAATGTGAGACCTGAAGATGATCCTTGGCCTGAAGGAGAGAAGTGTGCGTGCGGGGGCGCTTCTATGCCCGAGGCTGTGTGCCGAGGCCCATTGAAGAAAGAAACCTTCTGAATCCTAAAGGTTTTCTGAACCTTTTTCATGTCAAGGACCCCCAGAATGATCTGTATTTGGCCGCAGACCCCCATCTGAAAAGGTGTTTTTTTCACATTTCCTACAAGTACTACTCGGTGCCAAAATGGGTTATACTATAGGCTTGCGCGAGGGCGTTGTGCAATGAAAAATAGCCGATCTCAGAGCGAGAGAGAGAGAGAGAGAGAGGGGGAGAGAGAGGGAGAGAGAGAGAGAGGGAGAGAGAGAGAGAGAGAGGGGGAGAGAGAGAGAAAGAGAGAGAGAGACAGAGAGAGAGAGAGAGAGAGGAGGAGGGGAGAGAGACCATTAACGCACATGTAAATTAACCTCAGTCATTTACCCCATGCTGGGCTGCTTGAATTACAGACAGATTGCAGATGGCAATTAAACACCAGTACATACATGCAAACAGACAGATGCAGGAGTGCACGCACGCACGAGCGAGCGAGCGCATGCAAGCAGTCACGGGCGCACAACAATGCACACACGTGCACGAAGGCAGAACTACTGATCTCCATGGCAACATTATAGGGGGGGGGGGGGGAGGGAGGGAGGGGGGGGGGCATCTCAGCAATGGTGCATGTGGCATCACGAACGTTGATTGATGTGCATGAGGGGGGGAGGGGGGGGGGGTCAATAACAGAAGTGTTGTCGTCGATGGTACTCCTTCCTCACGTGGCTGGGATGGAGCCATGCCCCCCCCCCCCCCCCCCCGCAGACAGTGATGAAGAGAGAGGAAGAGAGACGGAGACATTCCTCTCCTCTCCCGTTTCCATCATGTCCTATTCTTCATGGAGTCCTCTCTCTCGTCTTATTCCGTCCAACAGGTTTCCTCTGAAGCCTCTCTCTCCTCCGCCCCTTGTCTCTCTCCATGCGGCTGAGTAATCGCCTCGTTTCCTTCAAAACTTTTTTTTTTTTTTACTCTGCCACACACTCCCGCGGGCCGCAGCCAATCACGGGCCTCGGTGTGCGTGCCGTGTGACTCTCCCCATAGTCCCAGATTTACAACCAATCATTCTCCAGGAAACATCACAACCCCGAAGTTTGAAAGTTCTGTCGCCCCCCAAGCCCCCCGTCCCCCCGTCCCCCTTTCCCAATCTCTCCCTTTCCGTTTTCTTTTTTTCCCTTCTTCTTCTTCTCTCTCTCTTTTTTGGCACTTGTTTTCCCTTCGTTTTTTCCTGTTATGTAAGACAGACAGACAGAAGTGGGGCAGGCTTCAAAGTGAATGGCAAAGCCGCCTTTTCCCCAGCTCGCTTTGCTGTTCACGCGCGCCATTCCAGCTCTGCCATACCCACCCCCCCACCCACCCCCTGTTCTCCCTCTCTCCCTCTCTCTCTCTCTCTGTCTCTCTCTCTCTCTGTCTTCTCCTCCCATCTCTCTCCATCCATCCTCTTCTTCCTATCCCCTCTGTGTTTCCTCATGTTTACCCCATCGCATCTCATTAATGTACGTCCATCTGTCATTCTGCCAGCTTTACCCTTGTTCCATTTTTCCCTTCATTTGGCACGGAGCAGTAACAATAGTGTCGGCGTGAGCCAGCATGTTATTTATTAGACGCACGTGTGCGCGTGCGCGTGCGTGGGCATGCATGCACGCGCTCGTGAGTGCGTGCAAAGTTGCTCTTCCCAATGACGTGTCGATACCATCTGACCCCGTCACTCTCTCGCTGGCACGGAGCAAGGGAAGAGCATGGGGGACATTTGAGGCTAAAAGGCATTCAGAGGTGAGAACCTTAAAAGGAAGCCAGACAAGTCTCATTATGACTGGCCTCTCTCGGACATCATGTCAGACCTGCTTTTATCAAATGTGGAGTGATGGGAGGGCCAGACTTCCTCTTTGATTCTCTGTCAGAAAAGGTTCCGTCAACTCATGGTAGACATGACGAGGTAAATGCAACAGGTGCACTGACTCTCCTCTCTTTAAATACACATTTCAATCGCAACTGGAGCGAACGCAAAGCTATATTACTTGTATAACTTTTGAGTGGTTTAAGGAGGGGCTGCGGTATAACAACAAACCGCCCCGCCCTGATGATTCATCTTTTTGTTTCTCCGTCTGAAGCATGTCAGTTATATATATGACTTTTCCTTTCTCAAGTCTTTGTTTCTATTCAGTTCTTTGCGTTTCGTACTGAACTCTGGGCCTCGTTTGCGCCGCAAGGACTGGGGATTTACTCTAGCCTCTTGTTTGCTCACCTGAATAAACTGCAGCGAGTGCCTCACATCGCCTGGCCTGGTGGGGTATGCACACATGCAACCACGCACGCACCCATGCACGCAGCCACGCACGCACGCACGCACGCACAGCACACACAATATAACGTTGACCCCTGCCTAGAACCTTCCCGCTCTGACATTTAACAGAGAGAGAGAGAACAAATTAGTCACGAGAGTAATATGTATAGTGTGTGTGTGTGTGTGTGTGTGTACGCACGCATGCACACGCACACGTGTGTATAAACAGCATAGGAATGAGAGAGCTTTGTCTCCACCTGGCTCTAGGCGGGTGGAGATGGGGCCGTGGAGAATATCCTGTAACCCACAGCCAGTGGTATTTGCTCACCTGCATAAATCTACGTATAAGTGAATGCCTCACATCTCTGTATAAAAAAAAAATCACACACGTGTGAACTGAGTGGTACAATTCCCCCCCCCCCCCCCCCCTCTCTCTCTCTCACTCTCTCTCATTAGAGACACTACCCCTCTCACTGTTTCTGGCGCCCCCTACTGCTATTATTAAGTCACATACTCGTGCTCTCACAGACAGACACACACACACACACACACACACACACAAACAGGTACAAGGACATTGCAAGCTGGTTGTAGGAGTGGTTGCACCACTCAAAAATGAAATGGACTGAAAAAAAGACCATTACTGTGTCGGTCAAATAATCAACAAATTATACTATAAAAACGTCTCCAACATTGGCCAAGTAGTGATAGTCAAATAATATAAGAAAGAGGAAAACACTGTGGAAATAGCCGATCGACAAGCTCACAACGCCTTGCAGCGTGAGTCGTTGTGGGCTTGTAGATCCCTACCTCCTTCACCATCACTTATAGTTCTTATTTAATACATTGTGATGTTTAGTAGCTTATAGAGCTATAGATGTCTCCACTGGGCCTGATAGCTAATGTTTTAGTGACAGCCTGTCTTGTTATGGTTCAGCTTATATGTATATTTTTCATATACAGTACATAGGCTATAAAGGAAACGTTGCATACATTTAAAACACATTTCAAAGTAGTGAAAATAGCCGATCTACAAGCTCACAACAAGTTGTATAGTGACCCGCTGTAAGCTTATATAGATTGGCTATTTTGACTATTTCAGAAATAGGGCTGAAGTGATTAATACTTATTTCTGTGCCGGCCCGGCGGTCACCACATCGCTGTGTTGGGTTTCAAGATGAAACAGTTTGGGGAAACCCTGGTCTATAGGCAGCTGTGACTGACACCAAACTATTGGTAGACAAGAGAGAGGATGAGAGGAGAGAAGGAGGAGAGGAGGAAAGGAAGGGATGAAGGAGAGAGTGGAGTGGAGAGTGGATGTGAAGGGTTAACTGCAACAAGGAGGGGTTTCTCAGTAAAGCGAAAGTATAGAACGCTGACAGAAGCTGGGTGGCGGACAGCTCACTGCACTCTCTCTACAAAACCTCCGTTCAACACAACTTTTACAGAAGAATACTTAAAGACAGGTGAGTACAACACATAATATATTAGATAATACAAGATATATCATTCATTGACAGAGAATGTATCCAGACACGATCTTATTCTTACTCTTTGATATCTTCAGTAAAACAACAACAACACAGGTTTCAATAATGTAGCTGTGTCAACAGGGCCGTGTTGAAGTCAGAATGCGGGCCGTATGTGCAAAGCCCAATCTCCCCCCCCCCCCCCCCCCCCCCCTCGTAACCACCATGTTTCATGTAATAAAAGATTGGATTCCCAGTAGGCTTGTATTGTCTTTACAATGGCCAAGATAGTATATATATAAGATATATAGTATATACGCAAAACATACATTAAGCACTTCAGTCCTATATTATCAGTTGACTGTTTTACACGCTTAACCCGCATTTTAATAAACCCCCCTTCACTGCCGAGATTGTTGTATTACCTTTAGAGCATACGCTGAATTATTTGGGCTTTTAATCCGCGAAAATCGAGCGAAAAAAGCTTCCTCCGTTTGTTATGAACGATCGCACCACCCCCATCTTGGTACACCCGGAAGACGCAGCACAGGACCCTCCTCCATGAGGCGTTGAACCCCATTCGTTTGCATTGGCCTCAATTTCCCAGAAGCCCTAGCAGCCCACAGCATGTGACAATTTCCGGTTTCATCATCAAAACAAATGCATCTACTCTCTTTCTCCGCAGCGAAGACGGATTTTCTATTTATTTATTACATTACGGCGGATTAAACACATAAAACAAAAGGCGGGTATGTCGTATATCGCAGCGACAGTAACCTGGATTAAACCATTCCCGGCACGGAAACTGTTATAGGACTGAAGTGCTTAATGTGTGTTTTGTAATAATACATCTGCAAAGTAACTAAAGTGGGGGTCAAAAAACCTTAGGTTTCATTTTTGGCTCTCTATCCTGATTCGATGAAAGGCTTAGGTCCCAGCCAAAAACGAAACCTAAGGTTTTTTGAGTGAAATCACAGAATATACCTTTAAAGGACCATAGACTTGTATGATGGTATGAATGAGGGGGGCCCCAGTTAGATAAATCGGAGTAGATAACATAACATTTTAAAGGGCTCCATCTTGCGCCACCCCTTATCCCTTATCCCTAAACTTATTTGCCATTTTTTACTATTTTGAAAATAAATTAAAAATAATTCAACTATAGCCGATCTACATCTACACGTTGTGAGCTTGTAGATCAGCTATTTGAACTATTTTAAAAGGTTTTTTTAAATAGTAAAAAATGGCAAATAAGTTTAGGGATCAGGGTTAAGGGGTGGCGCAAGATATAGCCCTATATGTACGTTATCTACGCCAATGTATCTAATATGGGCCTCATTGTTGTAATGTGTGGACATTAGAACAATGTATCTAATATGGGCCTCATTGTTGTAATGTGTGGACATTATAGAACAATGTATCTAATATGGGCCTCATTGTTGTAATGTGTGGACATTAGAACAATGTATCTAATATGGGCCTCATTGTTGTAATGTGTGGACATTATAGAACAATGTATCTAATATGGGCCTCATTGTTGTAATGTGTGGACATTAGAACAATGTATCTAATATGGGCCTCATTGTTGTAATGTGTGGACATTAGAACAATGTATCTAATATGGGCCTCATTGTTGTAATGTGTGGACATTATAGAACAATGTATCTAATATGGGCCTCATTGTTGTAATGTGTAGACATTAGAACAATGTATCTAATATGGGCCTCATTGTTGTAATGTGTGGACATTAGAACAATGTATCTAATATGGGCCTCATTGTTGTAATGTGTGGACATTATAGAACAATGTATCTAATATGGGCCTCATTGTTGTAATGTGTGGACATTAGAACAATGTATCTAATATGGGCCTCATTGTTGTAATGTGTGGACATTATAGAACAATGTATCTAATATGGGCCTCATTGTTGTAATGTGTGGACATTAGAACAATGTATCTAATATGGGCCTCATTGTTGTAATGTGTGGACATTATAGAACAATGTATCTAATATGGGCCTCATTGTTGTAATGTGTGGACATTAGAACAATGTATCTAATATGGGCCTCATTGTTGTAATGTGTGGACATTAGAACAATGTATCTAATATGGGCCTCATTGTTGTAATGTGTAGACATTATAGAACAATGTATCTAATATGGGCCTCATTGTTGTAATGTGTAGACATTAGAACATTGTATGTTGTTGTCTTGCTTTTTTGAAGCCTTATGGATAAACCAAGGGTTTAAACACTTGCAGTAATGTACCGTATCATGATGGTTTAGGACTTTTGAGGTTATTTTATTGACACAAATGAATGAGCCCACTGTTAATAACAGTGACAAGGACCGTGTGGGTCACTGACACTGTTATTCACTGTTACCCCTTTTTGGCGGGCCCTGCATAGCTTGAGGCTCCCCTGAGCCGTGACCGCGGCTCAGGGGAGTCTATGCCTATGTGCTATCATGTGCAAATGTTGCCTATGCGTGAATAAGTTCCTGACTGTCAACTTAACATTGTTCCAATCTACTTGCAAAAAAGAGATTTCAATCTTACTACTGTGAATAGTATTATTCAAAAACTACATTTCTTTCACTTTTTATTTCCAGCGTGTAGAGATGGCGTGTGCCGGCAGCAGCCTCCTGTCTGAAGAGCAGTTCCTGTGTTCTATCTGTCTGGATGTGTTCACTGATCCGATCACCACTCCATGTGGACACAACTACTGCAACGCCTGCATCACACGTTACTGGGACACTAAGGATGTGTGTCAGTGTCCGCTATGCAAAGAAACCTTCTACAAGAGACCAGCGTTCTCTGTTAATAAAGTCCTCTCCGAGATGGCCGATCAGTTCAGGAAGTCAAAGCAGCTGAAGGAAACTTCAGCCACAACCCCAGAACCTGCTGAACCAGATGACGTCTCCTGTGACGTCTGTACTGAGAACAAGCTCAAGGCCGTGAAGTCCTGCCTGATATGTCTGACCTCCTACTGTGAGACTCACCTGGAGCCTCATCACAGAGTCTTAGGATTAAAACGACACACACTAATCGACCCTGTGAAGAACCTGGAGGACTATATGTGTAAGAAACATGACAGACCTCTGGAGATGTTCTGTAAGACCGACCACACGTGTGTTTGTCAGTTCTGCACTCAGTTAGAGCACAAGTCACATCAGATTGTGTCTATGAAAGAGGCATATGAAGGAAAGAAGGCTGAGCTGGGAGAGACAGAGGCTGAAGTTCAGCAGATGATCCAGGAGAGACAACTGAAGATCCAGGAGGTCAAACACTCAGTAGATCTCAGCCAGAAAGACGCAGACAGAGAGATAGCAGACAGTGTGCAGGTCTTCACTGCTCTGATCAGCTGCATTGAGAGAAGCCAGGCTGAGCTCATTGATGGGATTGAAGAGAAGCAGAAAACAACAGAGAAAGAAGCTGAAGGCTTCATTGAAGATCTGCAACAGGAAATCACTGAGTTAAAGAAGAGAAGCTCTGAGCTGAAGCAGCTCTCACTCACTGAAGACCACCTCCACCTCCTCCAGAACTTCACATCCATCAACACTGGGTGGAGACCCACCAAGGACTGGACAAAGGTCAAGGTCCATCAGTCTCCACACCTGGGGGCAGTGGAGACAGCTGTGGCTCAGCTGGAGAAGACACTCAGTCAAGAGATGGAGAAGATGATGTGTGATGCTGAGCTGAGGAGGTTCCAGCAATATGCTGTGGATGTAACTCTGGACCCTGATACAGCACACTGCGAACTCATCCTGTCTGAGGATGGAAAACAAGTGAGTCATGGAGACGTGAAGAAGAATCTCCCAGACAACAAAGAGAGATTCTCCTGTAATGTCTCTGTCTTAGGAAAACAAAGCTTCTCCTCAGGAAGGTTTTACTATGAGGTTCAGGTTAAAGGGAAGACGCGGTGGACTTTAGGAGTGGCCAGAGAGTCCATCAACAGGAAGGGACCAATCACGCGGAACCCCAACAACGGTTACTGGTCTATAGGGTTGAGGAAAGGAAATGAGTACTATGCTGCTGCTGGCCGTCGTGTCTTCCTCCCTGTAAGAGAGAAGCTCCAGAAAGTGGGAGTGTTTGTGGATTATGAGGAGGGTCTGGTCTCCTTTTATGATGTGGAGTCCAGAGTTCACCTCTACTCTTTCACTGGCTGCTCCTTCACTGAGAGACTTTATCCATTCTTCTGTCCCAGTATGAATTATGGTGGTATAAACTCAGCTCCTCTGATCATCTCTCCTGTCAGTCACACTGATTAAATCTCAGGTTAACATGAACAGGTTAGTTTTCATTTAGAAAATGAATGTTGATTTACAGTTTTATTTTCAGTCAACTGTCTGCTCAAATCAAGTCATTTTTTCATATTCTACTGCATAAACAGACATGCTTTTACATGATTGTCTGAAGTATACAGCCAAAGATTAATATGATAAATTGAGTATTTGAGTATGATAAAGTATTTAATTTAAATATGTATTCTGTCTGTGAGACGTTGAAATCTTATCTGTATTATTTTCTTCATACAAGGAATTGATTTATGGTTTTATTTGATTGGTAAATAAATGGTAAATGGTGCATTTATATAGCGCCTTTATCCAAGGCGCTTTACAGAGATTGTGCATTACATTCACCCATTCATACACCGATGGCAGCGGAAACCATGCAAGGCACCAACTAGCACATCGGGAGCAATTAGGGGTTCAGTGTCTTGCTCAAGGAGCCCGGGTTCGAACTGGCAACCTTACGGTTACCATCCAGGCACTCTACCCCTGAGCCACCGCCGCCCCCTGATTGCATTCAAGTTTAAGTTAAACCAAATATTTTCATTAGTGTGAATGAATTCTGAACCAGGGATTGCAATTTAATCCATTTTGGTCGGGAACCCGTTTTGGTGTTGGCACTATGTTATGCTTTAGCTATTTAAAAATAGCAGATCTACAAGCTCATAGCGCGCCACCGAGTGGCGCGCTATGAGCTTGTAGGTCTGCTATTTTTGAAAAATCGAAGAACGACTGACACAGAAACATAGCTTTTTTAGAAAACTGGTCAGAATGGGTTAATTAATTTTTGTATTAATTGTTTTATTGGCATTATTGTAAATTAAGAATATGTAATGATTCTGATGTTAATATTTGCTTTTTTTGTATATGTGGATGTGTGTTATCAATTAAAAATAGAACATGTGCTTCTTAAAAATAAATCAGCCATTGTAATCATGTATCTGTGTGTGCACTCACTGTGCAGTCTTTGCACCAATATGAACTGTACTCATTTTGTAATGAAAAATATTTGGATTTGGCCGATATGATTACATACACTAGTATTTTCTATCTGCACATGTACAGTAACAATGATCACACATGGAGTTCTATCATAGTACACACTACAGTCATACCACACACGTCTTGATTGTGGTTCGTTGCTATTCGTCTTGTCTTTCGTTTTCTTTTGTTTAGTCTATTTGTTGTTTTGTTTCTGAGTCGTTTTGAG
>NC_139707.1:42483143-42484870 GCF_964188405.1 Protomyctophum parallelum | reverse complement strand
AGTAAAAGTATCAATACTGCAATGTAGAAATAGGCTACTCTGTTATACGAGTAAATGTCCGGAATGAAAAATCTACTAAATCTACTAAGGTATTGGTATCAAAATGTAGGCCTACTTAAAGTACGAAACGTAAAAGTATCGTCATCATGTAGAATGTCCCATTTCTCAGATTTCAAATGTGTAAAGTTCTCTTGATAATAGTCGATACTCACAATGCGTTGCGCGACGCGCTGTGAGCTTGTAATGTAGATCGTCCATTTTCAAATGGCCGAAATGTATATGGGCCTGAATGGTGGTTAATGCATGTTTTGTAATAATACTGAAAATCTGCCAAGTAACTAAAGTTTCCAAATAAATGGAGCGGATCAAAAGTACAATATTTGGATTCGAGATGTAGTGAAAGTATTGGAAATTGGAAATACACATTTCAAGTACAAATAGGCTACGTCAAAAATTGTACTTCAGTACGGGAACCCATTTTGGTGTTTTAAGGATTATGTTTTACATCAAACCTTGCTTCTGGGGGGGGGGGGGGGGTCCCTCCCTGGAACAACACCTCCTCCCCCTTCTCCCCCTCCTCCCCCTCCTCCTCCTCCTCCACCTCCTCCACCTCCTCCACCATCACCATGTCAACAGCGTGACATCACATGGCTTGGTGTTTCACTTGTTGTCTCCCCCAGACAGTGTGCAGCATGAACAGGGCCAACATATGATTGATCATGGAAACATGAACATATGTGTAGCGAACACACACAACCAATTGTGAAATTGCCTCATGGCCATTTCTGGCCTTCTGTCATCCGACATCCTCAACACACAGATACACACATTTGGCTAATTAAAAACACAACATGGCCCCGTTGATGGATTACACCAAGATGAGCCACAGAGGAGGATTACCACCTGATTTATACATACATACTGTAGTACAGTTGTGCATCGTGCCTCGACGTATACAAGCTCACAATAATATTCTTTCGTAAATTGTTTTGAATTTATTGACAGTGACAGTGGAGATAGAGTGTCTGGCCGGCGGGGACAAGCTGATGCATGCAGGGCATTGCACCCATGATGTGGTATATACCCATTTTTATGGCTATACCAGGCCCCTATTTGTATGGGTCACGAGTGAATTAATTTTTATTTTACTTTTAATTTCCTATGTTTTTGTTTTTACTTATTATCATTTAAAAGATTTCCAAAAGTTTTTTTTTTTTTTTTGTAATCACAATTTTCATAATTTTATGTGAAAGAAAAAGAATCAAAGAAATTACATGAATTCGAAAGATCACAAGAGCTCAAGAGCTCGGCTGGCGAGCTTCTAGATGGGCTATTTTCACTATAGTTTGGGTCCCGGGGAGTGGAGCTACCACTGCCCAAGCCATTCGGCCTTATTTTTGCTTTACAATATTTATTTCATTGTTATTTTCAGTGCAAGGTACCACAGCGCTAACTAAGTATAGGAATAGGCATTTGTGATACAAGCCAACCTGACACTCTGCACCTTAATCCCTATGAACAACACGTTGATATACTAATATTCTTGAACCTCAACCGACGTCCATAATCTCCATATCACGAACACTACAGTATACCTGCCCTCACGCTCACACACCTCGTGTCTAACCTCAGGTTATAATTATACTGCAAGATAAATGTGTAAATATGTAATACATTGTTGTTGTTTTCATTGATCTTTCTCTCTCTTCCCCTTGCTTCCCCTGCCC
>NC_139707.1:42440643-42478143 GCF_964188405.1 Protomyctophum parallelum | reverse complement strand
ATCTCTGATGAAAATGTGTATGCACTTGCAAAGACACAGCTCTGACTGCATGCACGCACCTGCAAGTCTGCATTTATACGGTGTATGTATGCGCCGGCCGGCTGCAAATGTGTGCATATATACAGTATATCTGCATCACTGCATGCTGTAAGTCTGTACCTGCATTTCCTCACGTGTGCCTGCCTGTGTGTCTACTGTATGTGTGTGTGTGCGTTGCAATGTGCATGCTGTGTGTCTATGTGTGTGTGCGTTGCAATGTGCATGCTGTGTGTCTATGTGTGTGACTGTGTGTGTGCGTTGCAATGTGCATGCTGTGTGTCTGTGTGTGTGCGTTGCAATGTGCACGCTGTGTCTATGTGAGTGTGTGCGTTGCAATGTGCATGCTGTGTGTCTACTGTATGTGTGTGACTGTGTGTGTGCGTTGCAATGCGCAAGCTGTGTGTCTATG
Organism: Protomyctophum parallelum; assembly: GCF_964188405.1. Classification (NCBI taxonomy): domain Eukaryota; kingdom Metazoa; phylum Chordata; class Actinopteri; order Myctophiformes; family Myctophidae; genus Protomyctophum; species Protomyctophum parallelum. The sequence continues at coordinate 42,477,695 of NC_139707.1, read as the reverse complement.
TGTGTGTGTGTTTGTGTGTGTGTGTGTTGCAGTGTGCATGTTGTGTGTCTATATGTGTGTGTGACTGTGTGCGTTGCAATGTGCATGCTGTGTGTCTATGTGTGCGCGCGTTGCAGTGTGCATGCTGTGTGTCTATGTGTGCCCGCGTTGCAGTGTGCATGCTGTGTGTCTATGTGTGCGCGCGTTGCAGTGTGCATGCTGTGTGTCTATGTGTGTGCGCGCTGCGCGTGTGTATGTGTGGCCATGTGGCTGCATGTGTATATGTGTCTCTTTTTATATTTCTGTGTCTGAGATTAGATTCTAAAAGTGTCTTCGATTTTTCAAAAATAGCAGACCTACAAGCTCGTATCGCGCCACTCGGTGGCGCGATATGAGCTTGTAGATCGTGCGACTTGCAAGGATCCATCTCTGATGAAAATGTGTATGCACTTGCAAAGACACAGCTCTGACTGCATGCACGCACCTGCAAGTCTGCATTTATACGGTGTATGTATGCGCCGGCCGGCTGCAAATGTGTGCATGTATACAGTATATCTGCATCACTGCATGCTGTAAGTCTGTACCTGCATTTCCTCACGTGTGCCTGCCTGTGTGTCTACTGTATGTGTGTGTGTGCGTTGCAATGTGCATGCTGTGTGTCTATGTGTGTGTGCGTTGCAATGTGCATGCTGTGTGTCTATGTGTGTGACTGTGTGTGTGCGTTGCAATGCGCAAGCTGTGTGTCTATGTGTGTGTGTGTGTGTGTGTGTTGCAGTGTGCATGTTGTGTGTGTGTGTGTGTGTGTGTGTGTGTGTGTGTGTGTGTGACAGCGTGTCCGTGACAGAGTGGAATGCTTTAGGCGTGAGTGGAGTGTCTCTGATGGAAGCCTTCAGACGGAGGGAGACCCGTCCATCGGCGCTGACGTGGCCCCGCTCGGAAATAATGGAGTCTAATTCCTTTTCCACTAGAGTGCCCCCATCTGCTGGCTTTGGGGGCCGCTAAAACCCTCTATCAGTTACAATTACCCCACACTCAGCTGGGACTGCGCTGTGTGTGTGTGTGTGTGTGTGTGTGTGTGTGTGTGTGTATGTGTGGCCATGTGGCTGCGTGTGTATATGTGTCTCTTTTTATATTTCTGTGTCTATTTGCATGTGTGCATTCTTGTGTGTTTTTTTTGCACGTCTGTGTGTGTGTGTGTGTGAGAGAGAGAGAGAGAGAGAGAGAGAGAGAGAGAGAGAGAGAGAGAGAGAGAGAGAGAGAGAGAGAGAGAGAGAGAGAGAGAATGTGAGACGATCCAAGTGGATTGCTGCGTAAGCGTGTGTGAATCTCTCACTCTACCCCCCCGGGGCAGCATCTCCATGACAAATCACCCTCGGGGAGTGTGTGTGTGTGAGAGTGTGTGTGTGTGTGAGAGTGTGTGTGTGTGAGAGTGTGTGTGTGTGAGAGTGAGTGTGTGTGTGTGTGACAGAGCTTCCCCCTATAGGGATGACGGATGCCCCCTTCCGTCCACCAGCCTCACCCCCGGCCACAGCGCTGTGTGAATCATCCCTGCATTCCTGGAGAGGGGAAGCGGACCGTACCAACTCATGACCCGGGGGGGTCTCTCTCTGTATAGGAGTATAGGAAGGCTATAAGGCTGGTGGGTTTGGGGTGTTGGGGGAGGGGGAGGGGGAGGAGGGGAGGGGGGGGGGGTCGGTTGCAAAAAGGTGAAACACAACTTTGGCCAACCTTGATAAGGATTTTCCCAAAGGAACTATAAAAAAAATAAACTAAATGATGAGGACACGGTTTCTCTCAGAGTGTCATTTCGTATACATGAATCAAAGTAGAGCAGTCCGTGTGTGTGTGTGTGTGTGTGCACGCGCTCGCGTGTGCATGCGTGCGTGCGTGCATGTGTGTTGTGTGTGCGTGCGTGTTTTTTTATTACAACACATGTTTTCATGGAACCCCATTGGATCGTTGATCGGAACAGGTATGACGACTGAGAGCTACAGCTCACGACTGCTAGTGTGTGTGTGGCGTGTGCGAGTGTGTGTGCGTGCGTGCGTGCGTGTGTGTGTGTGTGTGTGTGTGTGTGTGTGTGTGTGTATGCACACGTGCATATAGGGGCTGTGGATTTTCAGTATACCTCAGCAGAAAGAGGAGAGAGAGAGAGAGAGAGAAGGACATGTGTTGGAGGGAGGGAAGGAGGAGGGGCCACGGGGGGGAAACGGGGATGATGGGACTCACTCGCCACTCGCCATCACACTGACAAGACCCCCACCCCCCCCTCCCCTCCCCTCCTCAGAGACAGCAACACACTGCCTCTGATCCCCCCCCCCCCCCCCCCCCCCCGTGTGACACCAGCGGTTCCCAAACTCTCTCATGCCAAGGACCCCCAAATTGACACTCATTAGCCCACGCACGGACCCCCATTAGAAAATATATGCCAAGGACCCCCGCCATAAGAGAAGACCTTTACAGCTCTAGCAGTGATTTTCACCCGTTTTCATTCCACAAGGACCCCCAGGTTTGACCTGAATGATAGGCTATACGTGGACCTATCTCTGCATGGGGGGGGGGGGGGGGGGCCAATTTATATTGTAAAACCGCAATGTTCATTTAACTCTGAGAGTGAATATATATACAGGTCCATTTGGTCCCATTTGGCACACTCTCAGAGTTATACAGACCCCATAAGGGTCCATTTGGTTTCCAAACTATCATTTAGCTGCAGAGGACCCCCCCCTGGAACTCCCTCAAGGACCCTGGGGGCCCGGGACCCCACTTTGGGAACCACTGGTCTACACCTCCATTAGCTCCCCGCTGTGCCTTCCTTTGCTCTGCATCCTCTGTCTGTCTGTCTGTCTGTCTGTCTGTCTGTCTGTCTGTCTGTCTGTCTGTCTGTCTGTCTGTCTGTCTGTCTGTCTGTCTGTCTGTCTGTCTGTCTGTCTGTCTGTCTCTCTCTCTCTCTCTGTCTCTCTTTCTCTCTCTCTCTCTCTGTCTGTCTCCTCTCTCTTTCCGTGTGGGGTCAAATGCCCCATTCTGTTCAATCTCTCTCTCCCCCCTCTCTCTCCCCCTCTCTCCCTCTCTCTCTCCACATACTCACTGTTCTCTCTCTCCCCCTCTCTCCATCCTCCCTGGGCTCACTCTCTCTCCCCCCCCCTCTCTCTCTCCCTCTCCCTCTCTCTCTCTCTCTCTCTCTCTCTCTCTCTCTCTCTCTCTCCACATACTCACTGTTCTCTCTCTCCCTCTCTATACATTTCCCCCCCTCTCTCTATTTCTGTCCGTTCAAATCTCCAGCTTTCATTAGCGATCCGTCTTGCTTAATATCCTATTGTGTCCTTTGGCCCTGCATCATCGTGTGTGTGTGTGTGTATATGTACACCATGCACGTGAGAGTTTACCGCTATAAGTGACGTGCAGTGTGCTTTGTGCATGGATATCCATGTGTGTGTGTGTGTGTGTGCACGTGCGCACGTGTGTGTGTGTGTGTGTTTGTGTGTGTGTGTGTGCGCGTGCTGGGAGCTGAGGGTTGCACTAGGAGATAAACTGAGGCAGTGTTTCCTGGCAATGTTGCAGATTTATCCCTCTGCTTATGGCTACGCTTTTATTGTCCCTACTTTATCCCCTCCTTCATTTCTCTCTCTCCCTCTCCCTCTCTCTCTCTCTCTCTCTCTCTCTCTCCCTCCCTCTCTTTCTCTCTCTCTCCCGCCCTCCCCCTCTCTCTCTCTCTCTCTCTCTCTCATTTGCCATAAGGGACAAGCTTCTCTCTGTCTCTGTCTCTGTCTCTCTCTCTCTGTCTCTCTCTCTCTCTCTCTCTCTCTCTCTCTCTCTCTCTCTCTCTCTCTCTCTCCCCCCCCCCCCCCCCCCCACCACCACCACACACACACATGGCCTGGCATGCCGTAAATCTGCCACCTTGGCCCATAAAGCTGCTCAGGGGCATGACTCAACAAATATTAAGAAAGAGAAGAATAAATAAATATAGCTAAATAAAAGAGAAGCCACAGTGTGTGTGTGTGTGTGTGTGTGTAGTCTGTCGGGAGAGACAACGTCTCTGCTCTGCACAAAATGGAGCCCGCCTGTAAAATATTTACCTCTGTGTCTCCGGGCTTTATACAGACACCACTCTGATGGGAGAGCCTGTTAGACTGATCTCTGTCTGTCTGTCTGTCTGTCTGTCTGTCTGTCTGTCTGTCTGTCTGTCTGTCTGTCTGTCTGTCTGTCTGTCTGTCTGTCTGTCTGTCTGTCTGTCTGTCTGTCTGTCTGTCTGTCTGTCTCCTCCTTGTGCACGCACTGCTTCTTAGTGTAGATGGTCCTATATTATGTGGCTGAGGCTGCACGCGTCATTTTTCATCAAAAACTGCAATGTTTCCCTCTTGGTCAGTCGTCCATTTTAAATGAATTCCCTGAAGCACAGCATGAAGACAAAAAGGCCACCGCTCAAGTTAACACACTCTGTCTTGCTTTCATACTGTATTCACATGCACACGCGCACACACACGCACACACACACACGCACACACATACACACGCACACGCACGCACGTACAGTACACGCAAGTTGACACAACCCACTCTATTTTCCAGACCTCTCCGTCTTGTCCAATCGCTTTCACCCTGACAGATGCATTAGCCATTCAGAGAGCAGCAGAGCACCATATGTGGACAGCTGAATGTGCCCAGAAATCAAGCAATATGCCGTCACAGAGCACACAAACAAACACCCGCACGCACGCACGCACACAGACAGACACGCACACACACACACACACACACACACACACACACACGCACAAACTCCAGGCCCATGCTGACCCTCCCCCTCCATCAGAGAAGACAAACAGCGGCGGCGACTGCATGCGGACGGCTCTCCATGTGGAAAGCCAGCGTATGGAACTATAACGCCGGCACCATATGGACTCTCCATTGTTGAGGAAGCAGCCTTGGGGATTATATCAGAGCGCCACCATTTGCATACATGGTTTCCCAAGGAAAATAAAAAAAAGAGTGCCATCATCAATCTGTCTACATACACACGGGGCGCCCGGAGGTGTGTTGGAACGGATCTGTAAAGTCATCCATTCCCTGTCATTTTGGAAAATGACATCCACACAGGGCCCCACAGAGGAAAGCTGCAGCTGGATCGGAAAAAATCCCCCCATGATGCACCTTACCTAGCTGAAGCTCCATGTTGCTCATCTTGTTTTCGGAGGGAAACAGGATCTTCGGCGGCTTGTCGGTCAAAGGCGCTGGAAAGAGAAAGAGGAACAGAAAACACCATTTCAGATTGTGACAAGACAGACATAACAATATAACCAAGCCGTCATACGAGAGAGAGATACAGCCAGACAGCCATTGTTGTGATTGAGCCATGGGGGTACATTTTGTTTGTTCCTGAAGAAGATCGTATAAGGGATCGAAACGTTGAGTCAAATAAACCAGTGGAGCTGAGTTTTTCAAACCAGTGTTGCAGACTCTATTTTTCCTCTAATTTTCGTTTGTTCCCTTGCTGTTGTCCTCAATCTGACTCTGGCTGTATTTTGCGTGTCTTAAAACCCATTCTGACCTGAGATCAGATTCTAAAAATGTCTATTACGTACATCCTGACAGTTTCATTATTAACCCATTCTGACCTGAGATCAGATTCTAGATCAGTGATTTTTCAAAAATAGCAGACCTACAAGCTCGTATCGCGCCACTCGGTGGCGCGATATGAGCTTGTAGATCTGCTATTTTTCAATAGCTAAAGCACAACGTGATGCTAACACCAAAATGGGTGCCCATTCAGAATGGGTTAAGTACCAGGTCGTATTACTTAACTTGAGTAAACTAAAGACCTGGAGGCGTGATCAATGCTCTTTGGCCACTCAAGAATAGCCAAATGGCATTGATCACGCCTCCAGGTCTTTAGTTTGCTCAAGTTAAGTAATAAGACCTGGTACTTAAGACACGCAAAATACAGCCCTAGATGTTCCAGTGTGTTCTGTGTGTGTGCGTGCGTTCGTGCGTGCGTGTGTGCGTGCGTGTGTGTGTGTGTGTGTGTCTGTCCTCACTCTTCCTCCTTCTCTCCTCCTTCTCTCTTCCTCCCTCTCTCTCTCTCTCTCTCTCTCTCTCTACAGTATACACTACAGTATATAGTGCAATCTAGTGTCTATAGACCTTTGGATCCCATTTGCCTGCCCTACTTCTAATCATAAATTAATCACTGGTTTGCCAGGAACAAGCTATACCAGTTAATCTGCGAGTGAGTGTTTGAAGAGCTCATCATGTGTGTGTGTGTGTGTGCGCGCCCCTTAGAGAGAGAGAGAGAGAGAGAGAGAGAGAGAGAGAGAGAGAGCAGCTGATGCTCTAATGATGCTAATCATCCATACGGTGGATGTCAGACTGCTGTTGCAGTCGTCCCTCAGGGGAACACATCAACACGCAGCAGTTTTAAAAAGCATTTGTATGTTCAGCGAGGACGGCTGCATGCACTCCACCGAGGGGGGGGGGGGGGGGGGGGGGGCAACAGGGAAAGGGGGTCATGCATGTTACATGGTGGTTGTATGTTGGACTCCATGTCTTGATCATGTGAAACAAATCTGTACTCGGGAAGAGGGAGAAAAAAAAGGAAACCATGAAGGAGGCCCTTTTATTTGCGCTTTTTTTTTTTACATAGAGTAATAAAAGGATATATATATAGAGACCGAACCGGAGCGTTTTAGAAGTTTGTTTTGAATTGATGAAACTTTTAATTAATAATTAATAATTCAAAGCAAAATGTATAGGAAACAAAAAAACAGGGACCGATAAAAATGTGTCCGCGACCCAATTGACCTGGCCATGTGTGTCCCTGTCTGTCCGTCTGTGTGTCCGTCTGTCCGTATGTGTGTCCGTCTGTCCGTATGTGTGTCCGTCTGTCCGTATGTGTGTCCGTCTGTCCGTACGTGTGTCCGTTTAAAGTATAGGACCTTTGACCCTGCTGTTTACACTATTGACCCCTGTGGCTGATGCTGATCGGTGTCAACACACGCACACGCACACGCACACACACACACACACACACACACACACACACACACACACACACACACGCACACAGTAACTATCTATTATACATTAGAGAACTTGTACCCAACACATGGCAAGAAACCCAAAGCCACAACAGCTACGTCGCTATTGCAACACCCACAACACCATCTTACACACTACACTCACACACACTCACACGGGCAGTGACGTCACACACTTACCCTTCGCAGTGTTGCAACGCTATCTCCTCCTATCGCGCCCATCGACCACACTCGACACCACCCGCCAACAAATGTTCATTGCAGTGCCACCAAAGATGGCTCCCGTCCACACTCACGGCGGCAATGCATTTGTTTACTAAAAACATTATCGCCCCAAGCACCCACGCCCCCGGAACACTGTTGCCCTTTCACCACGCTAAATTCGCCAGGTCTATGCAAGTGAGCACAAATTACATGTGAGAAAATTCATTCACAAGCCCACAAATGCCATTCAAATGCCATTCAACACACACTACGACTCGCTTACAATTCGCGAACCTGGCAACTACTACTCCGTCTTTTAATTGGCTACTAGCTCTGCCTCTCAGCCTGTGCTGCTCTGATCTCCGAGTCTCCCTGACAGTCCTGTCCACTGTCCGGACTGTCGGCCAGCGCCAAAAATGCTCCCCGACAGCATAATCGGAGCAAGCACCGGACACTACACTAATAAGGACACATAATAACAACTAATAACCCATCCGTTACTACATGTGGAGTCAACTCCCGCAATTTCCTTCTTCCCATAGTAATAGTAACTCTGGGATGAGCGGCCGCGAAATTCTAGTAACAATACAAGTATAGTTGCACAGCTCAGTTAGCAAAGGTGCAATTGTTATTTTTTGCTTCCCAGATTGCTTGCTTACTGCTACCCTCAGTGAGTACAGTATGTGTGTCAGTGGGGTTGAGTCCACAGTGCTTATACTGCTACACTCAGTATGTTAGCTGATCTACAAGCTCTCAGTGGGGTTGAGTCCACAGTGTTTATACTGCTACACTCAGTATGTGAGCTGATCTACAAGCTCTCAGTGGGGTTGAGTCCACAGTGCTTATACTGCTACACTCAGTATGTTAGCTGATCTACAAGCTCTCAGTGGGGTTGAGTCCACAGTGTCGCATCAGTACTTCACACAGCGAGCGGTGTTTTATGTTTTTAGTCCAAATTAATTCACTTTACATTTTTTTCCCCACACACATTTCTTTAGGCTTCACTTTGATGGAATATGGTCCATGGATCTTATATGAGAATTTAAGCAAAACAATTTTCAATGTGTTGGGATTTTGTGGAGAGAGCATGTACTCTACTATCTACCATGGCGATCAAAACATGCTATTCTACAAACATAACGATGACAAACAGGAGAAAGTTAATACTAATCACATGAACCAAAGCGTCCTTATTCTGTGCATGTCATATAATAAGCGGACATGGTAACAAAAAAAAATTGGTGGACATTCGGCGACAATAGCTGATCTACAAGCTCACAACAGTGGCAGACACAGTGGCCTTGTGGTTAGAGTGTGCGCCCTGAAACTGGGAGGTCGGGCGTTCGATCCCCGGCCGGGTCATATACCAAAGACTGTAAAAAATGGAACCCGATGCCTCCCTGCTTTGGCACTCAGCATCAAAGGGTCGGATTGGGGGGTCAAATCAACTAATGATTCCCGAGCGCGGCTCACCGCTCCCAAGAGATGGGTCAAATGCGGAGAACAAAATGTCACTGCGGTAACGTGTGTGAATAATCGCACGACTTTGACTTTGACAACATGCCACACCACGTCGTGATGACGTGAGATTGCACGTTGCATTTCAGCGGAGAGATTAGCTGTGCTATAATAGTCAAAGGGTGGTTAAGCAACCACTGCAGTGAGTTATCACTGCAAATACATTTACTGCTGATAAGGCACAATATTATGTAAGTTATGTTTTTTGCAGAATTATAAGCTCTATGTATATATCAGGCTGTATTTTTCTGTCTTTGAGGCTGAAGAGAAAAAAACACATCCTCACTGCGGTTGAGTCTGACGCAACCGACTCATTTCTACCATGGTTCCATTTGTTATTTTGTTTTAATCCTCCGTTGGGTCAGAGTGTTCCGAGGGAGGCATTCAAAGCGTCCTTCCTATTGTTGCATCGTCACTGGCATCCCGCGTGAACCCTGCAGAGCACTCCAAGCCCATTACCGTAAACACTTCTGTGTTATAAGCAAGCAAAACAAAAGCCATCCGATATATCAACGTATAAGAGCATTCAATGTCTTCTTTCCGTTTCAAATCGAGTGCTGTGGAAGGTGGAAAGAGTCTATGGTTCTGCTAATCGCATTAGAACGGCCCTGAGTTTAAAGAAGGAAAGCATTATTATTATCCTCCTCGGATATAAATGACATTATGGTTTGTATGTGCATGGACTGTATCGCTGCATACATTATATATATATATTATATATTAGTCAGCTTTGACAAACACATCCCTGTTTATACAGAACATGCAAAGTCTAGTAATTCTTCTAATTAAAACCACCATAGGGAAAATCAGTGCAGTGCATTCACCTGCTGTGTCCACGCATGCACCTAAACGACGTAATGTCCGTCTGTCTGCCACACACACACACACACACACACACACACACACACACACACACACACACACACACACACACACACACACACACACACACACACACACACACACACACACACACACACACACACACACACACACACCCTTTGAAATAAAAAGAGGCTACTTGCAGGCCTTCCAGGCATGTCTAAATAAAAAGAGGCTACTCGCAGGCCTTCCAGGCATGTCTAATTGCAGAGTTGACTTGCGCCGACAGCGCATTCAGGCTAGTTCGTTAGCCCGTTGCCTTCATTAGGATGTTTCCTTACTGGCCTCTTACATCTTTTCTCTTATTATAAGCTCTCCCTAACAAGCTGTTTGGTGCTCTGGTTGTTGAAGTTCGTACTTTACTTTCTTTCTTTCTTCGTGTGTAATGATGAATTGCATTTTTATAGTGCTTTTCCAAGTGATCAAAGCGCTTTACAATGGTTCATTCATTCATACATTGGGAGGTGAAGCGGAGAACAGTCGACGCCAGCGTCCTCACTTCCCACATTCACACACCAATGGTGGCGAGCTCACACCGACCGACTCATTGGAGGCAATGTAGGGTTCAGTGTCTTGCCCAAGGACACTTCGACATGTGGACTGCAGGAGGAGCCGGGATTCGAACCGCCGACCCAGGGATCATTGGATGACCTGCTCTACCTCTTGAGCCACAGTCGCCCCAGGTACACATACAGTACACATAGCTGTCTATAGGAGTGGTTGCACCACTCAAGCCATGGATAACATTTTCCGAATGCTTTACTTTTTAACAGATCATTTCCACAAAGAACAGAGACGTGGGCTTGCACATCCAAAAGCAACGTTTTTTGGATCGTGTCCAGCCCGCCACCCGTAGATGGAAAATGTTCGATGACATAACAATAGCAAAGCCCAGGACAAACGAGGTGTAGGTGGAGGGGAAGGAGCGAAGACGACAATAAACACAAAAACAACGCACTTTAGAGAAGCTCAACTTTACCGGTAAAATGTAGATCGGGAAAAAATGGAGCTATAGAGAAAGAAGGGATGAAGCGAGAGGATGTGTCATGGCAGCTTGACTGTCCCGTCTGTTCTGACACTTCTATTTCTTTGTTTATTAGGTTGGAGGCGAGCTATAGCCTGCGTTCCACATTCGAGGAGGTGTGTCCTGGCAATTACCTGGCTGGTCTCCATCTGGAAATCACCTGGCTGGCTATACAAATACCTGGCTGTGGACTATATACACTCACATAAAAGCACGTCGTCCAGCCAGTGCACACATCTGTGCCTTCCGTACGTGGTCGGTTTAAGCTCTATGAAAACCTTTCTGGCCTGCTTCTATAATGCTTGCCCTCCTCCCTCAGTGTCTGCCAGCCTGACACTGCAACTGGGGTTAAATGTCTGCCTCGACGGGACGGATGGGGGAAGAATAATGCTTAAATCCATATTTATTTTCTCATCACACAAAAAATAGCCAATCTACAAGCTCACAATGCGGCACGATGCGACACTTTGTGAACTTGTAGATCGGCTATTTGTGGCGCGCAATACGGGAGCCCAACTAAGTATGAATCAGGCTTAAGCATTATGTTAGAACGCTGAAGTGCGAGTGAGCCAGTCTAGAAAACACACTTCCCTCTCATTTTGAAACGCTGCGTTTCGCTCGGAGAAATCTCATTATCTTAATTACCATTCCTTTATGGATCCTATAACCCAGGAAATAGGGGGCTGTCTCTCCGCCTCCCATTACCAATGCAGCCAGGAATGAAAAACAAAAGGTAAATGTAAACAAGCTGTACACACGCCCTGGCACGCACGCACGAACGCACACACCGAAAACAAAGGGGTTATTTACTTGTGACCCAAAGATGGGTCCCGAGCAGTGGGGATTTTAGGGGGGGTGCCCTGTGGCCTTTAAAAAAAAAAAAAACGTTATACTAATTTTCATCTATATTTTTCATTTAATTCGTGCTTCGGAATGAACAGTTTTGTAACATTACAGCACATGAATCCATTGACATGACTCACATGCTGATTGGCTACAGTATATGCTCCAAAATGAACAAATAAAGCATGTAGTGTCTAGAAAAATACATATCGTCTTGCATATATGTTGTCTTGCCTTTAAGGCAATTCTAAGCAATGTTGGTATTTCTGTCCGCTTTAGAAAAGTACTACTTTATTGTCATCCTGTGTACGTGTGCTATTATTTTGAAGAACTCAGTATATAATGAGAGTCACTTCCTGTGAGCACCATCTTTGATGCAGCAGTGCAGAGAGTAAACACACACTGTTCAGAGCTGTAAGCCTAAGAAAAGAAAACATCTACCAACTTGGAAGCTTTTGAGAGGCAATGCTGTAAGTTGCAGTTGATGTTAGATATGCTAACTTTCTGTACAATTTTGTGGTATTTTGTTATGTTTATTTTGTATTTGGGAACGTTTTTGACAATGTTTACTGTTGTCTGCAGAACATAGCCTAGCCTCAGCTGTATGTCATCCTACTAATCAACACTGATGAGTGTATGTGGTTTAGCTAGTGTGTGTATGATTTTGTTAATTACCTGGGTTTATTTAGTTGTGAAATGATTGGAATGCTGTCAATTAAGAACAACTCTGAATGTATTGTTTTATTATTTTTGCAGTTTTCACCGCCTTGTCATGAAGTAAACAGTCAATTTCACCTTCGACTCTGTCTTCATTGGCTGCGGTTTATCTTGATGTTAAGTGGCAGTCCCATACACTGCCATAGAACATTACATAATGTAGTCGTTTATATTCTATAACTTAGCCATTGAGTTCTCACAGATGTGTACCCAGATGTGTACCGTAAAAAAAAAATCACACCCGTGTCAACTCCCCTCTCTCTCTCTCTCCCCCCCCCCCCCCCCTCTCTCTCTCTCATTAGCAGGCAACAAACAGTGCAGCAGCAGTCTCTCTCTCTCTCTCTCTGTTTCTGGCACAACAGCGCCCCTACAGCGCCCTATACTGGCCCCTACTGGTACATACTGGTGCTCATTGACGTCACATAGGTGGGTGAACACATGGGTGAACACATACGTGAACACATACATACTGTAGGTGAACACGGACATTGCTGTTCCTTGGAGCGGTTGCACCACTCAAAAAAACTGCCCCCTCCTGCTGGGAGAGCCAAAAAAGCGCCTATGGCCCCGACCCACTGTACACCACTGGGAAACAGTGGTGTATTATAGAGAGAATGCGGCAGTGTGTAGTCTGTGAGCAGAAAGACATATAGAATCCATCTTCTGTGCGAAGATGTGCTCGGGGGGAGCTCTATAGCTATAGTGTGAGCCTATAGTCTATATAGTGCTGCTCTTTGAGCTCAAAGGCTCCATGAGTCACCACCAGCCCAACAACAGTGACGTCTGAGTGACGTCCGAACCGATCCCAATCACTCAGACATCTCTGCGAGCTGTGAAACCGCACATGATGAAGTGATTATAGGATGTCGCATATATAGATACAGCGCTGCGATGTGGTGACAGGTGTGGTGACACATGAGTGTCCGCGCCTGCCTGTGCGTGGTGTCTTCGGAAAGCGAGTGTGCGCACGCGCGCGCGCGTGTGTGTGTGTGTGTGCATGTACGTGAGCGCGTGTGTGCGCACACACACACATGCACGGCAAAATCTTTGTGTTCATTCAACTCTTGAGAGTACAAAATAATTCCCCAAACCGTAACACTTGGAATTGCACTGTGCATGTATCTTATAGTTTGTGCATACTGTGTACACACATGACCATGTGTACAGTATATTGTGCGTGCGCGCATGCATGTGTCTCTGTGTGTGTGTGCGCGTGTGTGTGGGGAAGGGCTTCCGAAGCCTGGCGCATGCCTGACACAGTCAGAAGGGACAGTATGAAATCCAAACACTGCTTCACTGTGAGTATAATGTAGTTCTAAGTGCCATTGAGAGAGATATACTGTAGTGTGAGAGAAGAAAAGAGAAGAGAGTCCAAGTTAAGCTTTGTGAATGTGCACGTACAGTACAGTACAGTACAGTACGTGCGTGTGTACAGTATATTAACCGCACACGGAGCGGGACGCCATGCATGGATATATAAAGCTTTGTGATCAGTCAGCCAAAATCCCATTTCTGCTTGGTTGGTGGCGGAAAAGCTCACTGGACTTTCCAGATGGATTATTCCGGGTGACTGACTGTGGGGGAACCAGCAAATTAATGAATTACCAATGGAACTGGAATACTCGGATCAGTGGCGTTTCTCCTGTTAGTCTGCCACTGTGTGTGTGTGTGTGTGTGTGTGTGTGTGTGTGTGTGCGAGCGTGCGTGCGTGCGTGCGCGCAACTGTGTGTTTGTGTGTGTGTGGTGAGGGTGCCGTTGAGTAACGCGCCGTCAGCAAATTGGTGACAATGGCGACAATAAGAACAAATCAAAGGGAAAGAATGTATATACACTACCGTATGCAATTACATTACACTGCAACCTACTGTACAAAGTTACAATTCAACTTTGAGAAGTGCAAAGATGGACTCAAAGACAAGGAAAATGAACACAAAAACAAACGTATCCCATTCTGGACGGGAACCCCTTTTGGTGTTTTAACTAAGTATTATGTTATACTTTAGCTATTGAAAAATAGCAGATCTACAAGCTCATATAGCGAGCGACACCGAGTGGCGAACGTTTTATTTTAATTTCGACCGACGCAAACGCACGCTTGGTGCGGTCGAGTAAACAAGCTCAAATAATAAATACATCGACACAAACCCGCATCCAACCCGCCCCTTTTCCATCCACTACACATGCACGGCACTACAGTATACTGTATGTGAAGCTGTGAGCGCATGCAGGAATGTTCCATTCCTTTGGTCTCAGGTATAATTGGCTCCCAAAGGTTTTCAGCATTTTCACCAACAAAGGAGGTACCGGCTGGCGGGAGTCCAGATGAATAGGAGTTCTGAAGAGTCGCTGGCTATATAGAGGGGATGAAGAGGGATGGAGACTTCTTCAGCCAATATACAAAGTCCTTGTAGGGGTCTCCCAGGAGCGCTATACGCCTCAGTGCTCACCGCTATATACACTGAGGCAGCCATTGGGGCTTCTATATATATATATATATATATTGCAGTGCCAGAGAGATCCCTGTATATTAAAACTGACCTTACTTCTGTGCTGGTGTCACCTCCGAGATGTTTTCATTACATGCTGCAATGATGGCGCAATAATCATCCCTTTTTCGCTTGCTCCCGTTAAAGTCACCTCAGAGTATACAGTAAAGTAGAGCCATTCAGTCGGAGACGAAGTATTCTCTCCCCCGAGAGAGAGAGAGAGAGAGAGGCAGAGAGAAGTCAGGATTGGTGTCATGCAGTGTACGAGCTGCTATTAACCCATGTTGGGCGGGAACCCCTTTTGGTATGTTAGCATTGTGTTATGCTTTAGCTATTGAAAAATAGCAGATCTACAAGCTCATATAGCGCGCCACTCGGTGGAACTTGTAGGTCTGCTATTTTTGAAAAATTCGTGAAAAATCTTTGAATATATATTCTTTGAGGTTTTTTTTAACTCAAATCTTTGCTTCTGGAGGGTACCTGGAATTAACAACATATTTTCAGATGGGGCCAATTACATATACTTTTTGGGGGTCAGAAAGATGAGGTTTTTCAGAAAAAAATACATTTTAAAAAGACATTGTTTTAATTTCGACGTCAGGCCTAAATGGATTAAGAGCAGCTATAATCAGGCCGCAGAGCATTGCTCTGTTTCAGCAAAGATATAAACTATATACACAGCGCATTTGTAGCTTTGTATCTGAGGTTGAAAACAGGTCCACCTTTTTGTATATAGCTTTGTTGTAGGTGTTGCAGCTATACAAACGTGGGATGCATCTTTGTATCTCTCATGTCGCTGGCTTCCATTGACAACGAATGGTAGTCTTTGCATCCGCCCCCACGTGTGAACGCGGCGTAAGAGTGCGTTCTCTTGGCTTGACCACTGAAACCCCAGCGACGCGTTGTATATAGAGCTTGAAGAGCTGCCATTTTCAGAGACAATATTTAGTGTGGAGCGAAAACTGAAATGACACTATAGCGTAGAGCCCTGAGGGACTCCGGTTAATCAAGTATAACCACATACTGTAGTGTCTGACCTGAGATCAGGTTCATACGAGGTTTCCACTGGACACACACTGGTCTGATTAACCCATTCTGACCTGAGATCAGATTCTAAAAAATGTCAGTTGTTCTTCGAATTTTCAAAAAAAAAAAAAAATAGCAGACCTACAAGCTCGTAGCGCGTCACTCGGTGGCGCGGTATGAGCTTGTAGGTCTGCTATTTTCCAATAGCTAAAGCATGACATGATGCTAACACCAAAATGGGTTCCCGTTCAGAATGGGTTAAGTGCTCAAAAGGGAAGATTCACTAGTATTTAATGCAAATCATCTGGGAAGGTGCCACCGGCCAACATTAAGCCTATAGCTCAGACCAAAGATTGGCTAAGAGCCGACCTGTACAATCTATTTCTATTTGTTTCGTCGTAAATGTAAGAATTTGCGGAGAAAAATTGCATCGGCCTGAATTAACCTTAAAACAAACAACAAATTAACGATAAGGAATATACTGCCGGTATGAAAGTCTATTTTTGAAGAGGCTTACGTTAAAACCTAAGCCAAAAAGCTTGAATTTACGAATGCATTCCAAAACGGCCAGGACTTCATAAAACCTGGCAATGACGGTGAGTATCAACACTGACTCAAAGAAATGTAATCACTTTGGAAAATGTAGCAAACAACAAAATCAAGGAAAATAAAGGATTTATATCTAGCCGAATAGACAAACGTATTACGGGCGCTTAAGGTGAACTCATTCATCAAAGTATAACACATAACTCATACCACATAATAAACTAAAAGAACATCCTCGCACAAGACAAAGCCGTCTTCCCACATCCTCCTCTGCCATCACCGTCAATCGTCAAATAACCCCACAGTATCACGGCGAGTTGACGATAGCTGGCCTACTTTTTTCCCCCAGACAAAGCTGCCAGTCAGAAAAGTATACGGAAGAGTCACTGATGATGCAACGGCCTGCTTTGTGTTCAGTATGCGCGTGGGTGTCGTGCTCCCGGAAATAAGCCGACGGCGTTGTGAGGTTGCACGTCTGTATGTTCTTGGTTTGCGCGGCCGCGACGACCGCGCACAGCCAAGTATAACTGTGGTTTAACGTCTAATATAAGACTTAGACTAATATGTATTCACTTATAGACTCTAAGACTTCGACTGTGTGTTCACGTATAGACTCTAATTATTAGACTATGTGTTCACTTATAGACTCTAATTATTAGACTGTGTGTTCACTTATAGACTCTAATTATTAGACCGTGTGTTCACTTATAGACTCTAATTATTAGACCGTGTGTTCACTTATAGACTCTAATTATTAGACTGTGTGTTCACTTATAGACTCTAATTATTAGACCGTGTGTTCACTTATAGACTCTAATTATTAGACTGTGTGTTCACTTATAGACTCTAATTATTAGACCGTGTGTTCACTTATAGACTCTAATTATTAGACTGTGTGTTCACTTATAGACTCTAATTATTAGACTGTGTGTTCACTTATAGACTCTAATTATTAGACTGTGTGTTCACTTATAGACTCTAATTATTAGACTGTGTGTTCACGTATAGACTCTAATTATTAGACTGTGTGTTCACTTATAGACTCTAATTATTAGACTGTGTGTTCACTTATAGACTCTAAGTGAACACATGCTCATCAAAAGAGACTCAAACTGTGGGGCCTTTACTAATACACATCACTGCAAAAAGAAAAGAAAGGAGGAAGTGCATTAAACGCCATGTCTGTGCCAGCTTGCCAACATGGCCGTTCCTCTCCCCTGTGCTTCACAAGGAATACCAGGGGGACTTATCGTCTGCCAGAGGGAGCGGCACTCGCGGTCCATTAGTGAATTAGACGATGGAATCTGTAGGTGTCTTTGAAAACGTGTTCCGTTCGGTTTCGTGTACGCACACACACGCAGCCGCACGCACGCACGCACACGCACGGTATGCACGGAGAAGGAGAGAGAAAGAAAGTGAGATAGCTGGCAAGTGAATGGCCAAGAGAGAAGGGACAGAGTTAGAACAGAAAGATTAAAGATGCACGGAACAGAGTGAAAGTGCAGAATAGCACGGAGCTCGGTGGACACAAGGACGGACGGACGGACGGACGGACGTATGGATGAGAGACGGAGAGAGACGGGCCAGAAAGACAGTAAGAGGAGCAGAGGGAAAAGACAGATAGAAAATGTGTTATTGATTGCAGAGGGTTCTCTCTGTGATTCTGCTTCCTCAGCAGGTGTGTGTGCGCGCGTGTGTGTGCGTGCGTGCGTGTGTGCGGCTGGTCCTTAAATCTGCCGATGTGACAGCTCAGTCCGATAAGCGGGCCCTCTCCCCCTTATTGAAGTCTCCTCTCCTTCCCAGGCACACATTAGCCAGGCTCTGTCCACCCCGGCCTCCATTACACAGTCCATGGACCTTCCCCAGTGCTGGAAAGTAACTAAGAAAGTACTACTTAAAACATTCTGACCTGAGATCAGATTCATACGAGGTTTCCACTGGACACACACTGGTCTGATTAACCCATTCTGACCCGAGATCAGATTCTAAAAATGTCAATCGTTTTTCGATTTTTCAAAAAAATAGCAGACCTACAAGCTCGTATCACGCCACTCGGTGGCGCGCTATGAGCTTGTAGATCTGCTATTTTTCAATAGCTAAAGCACAACATGATGCTAACACCAAAATGGGTTCCCGTTCAGAATGGTAAAATTTTTAACATATAAGTAACTTGAGTATTTCCAATTCCCAATACTTTTACTTTTACTTTCATACGTTTTACTCCGCCACAGTTATTTTAGTTACTTTGTAGACTGTGATTATTAACCAATTCAGTTCTGTATATACATTTTACATTTACTCGTATAGTACTTCTACATTTCAGTATTGATAGGTTTACGCCGTTATGAAATCAATCAATGAAACTTAACAGTTATTAATAAATCAAATAATTCTGCGGTTCTAGAATTCGGTATACTTTTGCATGTGATGTGACAGACAGGACAGTGGTGCACTTTTCATTTCATGCCATTGCCTGGCCCTGTATCGTCAATGGCCAAATAAATGTTTGATTATAAGGAATATAATAATATGCCTTTTGTATTCTTTCTGTATATCAGCAACACTATATCAATTAACAACTAAATGAATTAATCGATAATAATTCCCATCCCGACTTCAAACTCACCGCGGACCGACAATTTCCACCGCACGACAGCGTCGCACAGCGGAGAACTAATTGGGCAATAGACCTCCCCGTCCTTAAAAGGGCACAATGATGGATCACCGCTACGACCTCGTTAAAAGACTGGACTCCATTTGTTTTGTTTTGTTTCTTTTCCGGGGACTCCTATAGACTCCTCTTCTTGTTGAATGGATTTTTTTTTAAAGGGGTGTTTTTGGTAAAATAACTTAACGCCGAATGCATTCTCAATAAGAGGTTCAATTAAGCAGCAGTCAGGGAGGGAACGTGGGGAGCGTTTGAAATGAACGAGGCACATTTTGATGGGCCTATTGTTTACGGAATAATGAGGAGTGAAGGAGGAGGATGCCGCGGCAGGGGAGAGAGAGAGAGAGAGAGAGAGAGAGAGAGAGAGAGGGAGAGAGAGAGAGAGAGAGAGGGGGGAACTCCTCTCGAATTGATGCCATGCGGAAATATCACAGCAAAACAAGCTCAATGGATACATGCGCAGACACACTTACTCTTGTGTACAAACATATTGCGCACACAAGCACACGCGCACGCACACACACACACAAGGATCGTATGAAAGGAGCTAGTAGGATCATAGGATGTTATGAACATACCCACAATTCTTCACACAACTGGCGGCTGGACATTTGGTCAATTATGGACATTCATAATTGACACCACATAGGCAGATCGACAACAATCAAATTGCCGGCGAGGCTTCGCCGTCGACGTGATAACAACAACAACAACAACAACTATGTGTAATTGAAGAAACCGTCGCAGTGGCAAATCACTGCTGTCTGCATCCTATACATGTGCTGTGGACAGTATAGCTCTAAAAACAGAAAGACGCTATCACACACACACGCACACACACACACACAGCCCAATCAGCTCTCCATAAAGTCTCCAGGGAGCACGGGGGACACACATATGGTGTGCTGCTGTGCTCTCCTTGCTTCCAGCAGCAGGAGACGACATGACGGTTCCACATGCAGCTATATACAGTATAACCAGATGCTTTATTCCATGAAGCATGTGCATATAGGGCTGCACTCGGAACAAAGAGCAAAAAGAATATATATATAATAAATAAATCAACGGAGAGGCACAAATGTATACAGCACACTAAAGTCCCCCGAAACTAAAAGAATGAGAGGCTCATTGAACCTCGTCCCCCCTCACTGTGGTGTGCTCAGAAGAAGAGGAACTATAGCCTCCTGTGTGCCTATACTGTGCAAGGCATGTTTTGTGAATCCCAGCTGTGTGTGCGTGCAGCCATGCATGCATATTTGACCAGATATACCACACACACACACACACACACACACACACACAAACACAGACAGTGAAACAATCACGAAGAAAAATTCATGACCCAAACTCCCCGGCATGCTGCTGTGCTGCACACACTATACTTTCTCTTCTTGCTCAACAACAGCAGCAGCAGCAGCAGCAGCAGCAGCAGCAGCGTGGCTTTACTCCAGCGTTGACGTGACGTTTGGGTCCCTCTGGAACCTTCCGTCAACATCACAGAGAGAGCGTTGTGATGAAAGACCAGAGAGAGAGGCAGCGGAAACGTCCCGCACGTCACCGCTGGAATAACCCATCCTGGGCGGGGAACTCCCTTTTTTGGTGCATTGAAGCATTATGTTATGCTTTAGCTGTTGGAAAAATAGCAGACCTACGAGCTCGTAGAGCGGCACTACGAGCTCGTAGGTCTGCTGTTTTTTAAGAATTGTGAAAATGTGGCGCAAGTCTTTGAATGTATATTCTTTCAGAGCCAACGTTTTTAACTCATATCTTTGTTTCTGGGGCGGGGGTCCCTGGAATGACATATTTTCAGATGGAGGTCGGCGGGCCAATTACATATATTTTTTATGTCCTCGACATGAAAATGTTTGAGAACGAAACTGTCAGGATTCAGAAGACATTTTGTAGAGTCGTTTTCCCGGGTCTAAACGGGATAAAAGGGATGCTGCTTGCGGAGCGGGAAGAGCGGCGTGCATGCCGGGAGGTTGAAGCTCCCCAGCTTCATTTGTCACTGTCCCGCGAACGCACTCTGAAAGCACCTGCATCTCTCAACCGGCGTGGAATATGCGCCGATACTTTCTTTTGCAAAAATAACCCATTATAATGCTATGAAAATGAAGCTGATGAATGGGCATTCTCTTCCTGATTGGCATGACATTTTGTCACCTAAATGTATTTTCAGTTTATTGTTGTCTGGAGAGACGAGACGCCGGTTACTGAACAAACAATAGGAATGACTACTATGAGAATATAGTGCTTTAACCGTTCAACAAAGAACCTTTAGTTTTAACAACAACAACAACAACAAATCAGTAAATCACTTACCCTAATACCTCTAAAACTATATTACCAGTATTACCAGTAAGACGCAAACATGTGTGCTAATTAGCCCATTCTGACCTGAGATCAGATTCATACGAGGTTTCCGCCGGACACACACTGGTCTGATGAACCCATTCTGACCTGAGATCAGATTAAAAAATGTCAGTCGTTCTTCGATTTTTCTAAAAATAGCAGACCTACAAGCTCGTATCGCGCCACTCGGTTTAGCTTTAGCTATTTTTCAATAGCTAAAGCATAACATGATGCTGACACCAAAATGGGTGCCCGGTCAGAATGGGTTAGTAAGGCCGGAAAGGGGCCCTCGGGCCAGCCCAGGTAGGGCCGGGCCGGGCCTTAATTTTCGGGCCTGTTGAGAACTGCCGTCTATAGTTTGAATATGGACAGGTATATCAGTCAAAAGGGAGACATCGGAGAGGAGGTGGGGAAGGATCAACATATGGAATGTCAGAACAGGTCTCATATGGAGATCTAAGAGTTTGAGGTTTGAGGTCAGATGTAGAGTTGCTGGCCGGCTCCATATATATGCAGATCTAGGTGATTGATTGATTGATTGATTGTTTGCTTGAATAGTTTATTGAACACAAATGTAAAGTCCCAAAAAAAGGCATTGCGTGAACAATCCTCAGGGCCCTGCACAGGTTTTGGAATGGCTGTGCTATAGACCAACTGATTGTGAACCAGGAACCACCACCCTGACTTAGAATCAACCTGGGGACCACTGTTGTGTTGGGTGGGGGATATGGGGTAAGGGCTAAGATGAATGCTTGTAACACTTGCTATGCATCCCATGTGTATACATTCCACAGTTTTTCAACCAATTGTCCACTGACTAAGTATAATTTCCTAAGAATAATGACTCAACCGCTCAACCGCTGCACTACCCGCTCTTGAGATGATAACTCCCTTTTTCTGTTGAATTTCTTGACCTCCAAATTGTCAGTAAATTACCACATGGACGGTCATCATAGGTCACCGGGTCATTCAGTTCAGTGCAGGAAAGACATTTAAAAAAATCAACAAATCCTACATTACTAAATGAATGGTCAGGGACCACATGCAATACTTCCAGGGACCACCAGTGGTCCACAGACCACCTGTTGATAACCCCTGCTATAGACTGTTGCTCCTCCCAGGCAGCCTGCCTGCCCTGCCGCTGATGAAATATTGACATATTGACAACCTGCGGCTTGCCGTGGGCGTAGGGTAAGCTCAGCGCGGTGGTCTGCCTCTCTGCCTCCTTTCTATCTGCTCTCCGGCCCCGCTCGGCGCATCCTTTCTTACAACGTCTTTCCTTCTATATATCAGTCTGAAGAATCATGTCGTCGACTCACCCTCTATACACTCGTGTGCATGCGTGTGTGTGTTTGTGCGCGCGCACACACATACACACACGCACACGTGCGTGAGAGACAGTGCAGCACATGGAGTTGGATTATGCACATGGATGTTGCATAATATTATCAGTGTGTTTAATGTTACCTGATGAAAGGAGTGTATATAATATTATACTATACGTATACAGGACACTGTTCTTCCATTAGGGCTCCGCACACACACACACACACACACACACACACACACACAGACACAGACACACACACACACACACACACACACACAGAACACAACGTGTGCACTCAATAATGCAGGCCAGTGTTTAACAGCTGCTGGTCTGCAATATCGCCACACAGCCATCACTAAACTGATACGCGCACGCACGCACGCACGCACACGCACACACACACGCGCGCACACCTTCCTGTCTGCCTCAGATAACGGTGGCCTAGCAGTGGAGCAAAATGATAAAGGAGCCATTCCATCTAAATGAAGCAAGGGCAAAAAAGGGGGCTACAGTAAATACAGCTGTGTTGGAGGCTTAAGCCATTTAGGCCTGAAAATCGAAATGTCTAAAATCACGGCGGTTTTCCGAAATACCTCGTGTTTCTAATTCTATGTGTCAGTGGGTGCTCAATATTTCATGTCAAGGACCCCCAGAATTATCTGTAATTGGCCACCGACCACCCATCTGAAAATATATATATATTCAAAGATTTGAGGCACATTTTCACGATTTTTCAAAAATAGCAGACCTATACAAGCTCAAAGCGCGGCACTCGGTGCCGCGCTATGAGCTTGTAGATCTGCTATTTTTCAATAGCTAAAGTATAACACCAAAAAGGGGGTTCCCGCACAAAATGGGTTAAGCAGATAGCGGGAGAGCCGGAATAGACAGAGACGACGCAGATACAGAGAGAGAGAGAGATGGAGACAGAGAGATGCGATTTGGAAAACTCTGGACAGATTATATGACAGCCAAACATCCGACAGCTATAGGCCTACAGAAGGTAATGACAGAGGATTAGATAACTAATCATGGGGGGGGGGGGATCTCTGTGGGGGCCGAAGGAGGAGGTGGTGGATGGGTATGGTGGCCCTTGCAGGGTGCATTCTGCTCCTCTGCCTGAAGGGGGAACAGCTACACACGCATTGTGAGCCTGTAAATGGACAATTGTTTTTGGAGTGTGACACATGATGTGTGGCTATAAGTATGAATCTGAGTTGACCTGGCCCCCTGTGGTGGACTAATACATACTCAAACCCGTTATTAAGTCCTGGTGTTACTCGGTCAAATTTGCTCGTTGAGTTGAGTTTACGCACTGGAGTATACTCGCTCGTGGCAATGCGCCGCTTTGTTGTGAGCTAGTATATATGAGCTGCTAATTTCACTATTTGAAACGGGGCTTATTGGTTCATTCATAATGTACTTTTCCCCTTCCTATAGAGACTAATATGTGTCTTTGAAACGCCTGCCCACCACCGGCGCGGAGGTTGTGGGTTTCCACCGTGGCGCATGCGGCTTTGTCGAGGGCCTATACCCGGAGTGGCCACACTTTTCGGACTCGAGAGCCACTTTCAAAATGACCAGCTCTGGTCAGCTCAAGCTTTGGAATAGCAGCGCTAGCGTTACATGCATATGAGACAAACACACCTGGAATGGGAACTGAATTTATTTAATTGGTAGTTGTTTTTTTATTATTTTTAATTGTACTAATTCAAGTGGAAGATGCCAAAAGGTTTTATAGCCTATAGCACTTCTCCCCAAATCCAAATGGATTTCATTTTCCATCCTGAATGGCAGTAACTAGCATACAATGAGAACTGAGAGGATCTCCACAAAGGTTTACTCATCCAAACTGATTATAAAACTGTAACCATCAAAGCATGCAATTCAATTCAATTCAAAGGGCTTTATTGGCATGAGAAAACATACGTTTACATTGCCAAAGCATGAAGAACAATACAACAATACAGCAATACAATCAAAACGAAAATGATGTACATTTGAAGGTCAGAATCTGAGCATGCACTCAACATATACCACGTCCTCCCGGTGGGGGCTCCTCACCGGCAGGTGAGTCAGGATACTACAGCACGGTAGTGACACACACATGTGTGTGGGGAGGAATTAATTGGCATAATGACTCAATTGGGGATAAAAGTGTGGTCAACAAAATACAAATAATCGAGTAAATTACAGATTATTCTTTTTCTTTTTTTAACTTAAGTACAGTATATGAACTTTGTTACTGTCCGCCACAGAGGGAACAAGCAGAGCAAGTGGACACACACCTGAGGGACTGATTAACGGCCCTGGCATACAGTACACACTGCATAATCCCGCTGGATGGCTTTGCTCAATCATTGCGTGCGTGTGTGTGTGCGTGCGTGCGTGTGTGTGTGTGTGTGTGCGTGCGTGCGTGGCATGCGTGCGTGCGTGGCGTGCGTGTGTGAGACCCTCCTGTCTTTGCCATGCTAAACAGAAGTGTGGCCAGGTGTGTAAACACACGAGCGGTGCCAATAACCTGAGGCTGGGGCCTGTGTTTATTAACAGTATAAGTAAAGCTGGACCGCGGCGAGGAGCAGATAGCTATTTTAGAGTGTGACCTCTCTGCCATCTGCTACACGGGCTCCCTTTGACCTCTCTCCACAGTCACACCTCAGCACTGGACACACAATCCACTGTGACTCCTCTTATGATGGCACTGTGATCCGTCTGGCAACCACAACACCAAGCAAATTGATACTGTATGCAGACGATGCACAATCATTTACAAGTTACAGTAAGAGCACTGATATATTTGATCATTGAACATCTCTGCTCTTAAAACTGAGCGTGTGTGTGTGTGTGTGTGTGTGTGTGTGTGTGTGTGCGTGTGGTTGAAAACATCTTCATACAAACACATTTTTGGAGTGAGCGGGCCCCTTCCTCAAGTTGCGGAAGGTTACATTTCTTATATACTGTATATAATATAATGCCTAACATAATTGTATATAATTGTATAGCGCCACATGCATAGCACGGGTTTCTAGAAGTTAGCAAATAATTGTAAGGCACTGGAAACAAACAAACTAACTTTTTGACTTTGACTAATGTGTGACTAATGTGCCTAGACCATTTTTTTCTACCTTTAGAAAAAAGCTCTAAGGGCAAGAAGAAGGTATGATTGCAGAAGTGCAGGGCGGCGGTGGCTCAGGGGTAGAGTGGCTGGATGGTAACCGCAAGGTCACCAGTTCGAACCCGGGCTCCCCCTGAGTTAATGTCGAAGTGTCCTTGAGCAAGACACTGAACCCCTAATTGATCCTGATGTGCCGGTTGGTGCCTTGCATGGTTTCCGCCGCCATCGGTGCATGAATGTGTGTGTGAATGGGGTGAATGTAATGCACAATCTATATGTAAAGCGCCTTGGATAAAGGCGCTATATAAATGCACCATTTACCACCTCTGAGCAGTGTTTAAAACCCACCCAAAACACTTACTTCCGAGTGGCACGCGTGTTAATTGGAAACCCGGGCTCCCTTCGATAGGGCCGGCATGCAAAATGGAGTCTGCAAAAAAAAAAGCTAAAATGGAGGTGGTGTCACGTTGGCTGATGGGACATGCTGAGTATACAGGCACCCTCCACAAAGGAGAGACGAGTGGAGCTGCGGAGAGGCAGAGACAGCTCGCCTCTCTCCGCTTCCTTTTTCACTCTGTCAATCAGTGCTAAGCTTACAAACCTTAAGCTTCCATCTGGAAAGCGGAAAAAAACAAGTAATAAACCTGCCCAAGATGGCAGAAAACATCCCACGGTAAGCCAAGCGCACATCTTGTATTCAAGTGATTGCACTCCCTAAATTCACTGCCTACGTTCGCTATAGCCGTTTACCATTTATCTTGTCTGCTTCGTAGAGTAACTTCTAGGTGCCAAATTGCACATGAAGAAAGAACCACAAACAGCACGTCCAAGGTAGAAGTTATACAAACTAAATGACGGAGAAGCTATTCAAACACACTGGCTATACCAGCCCCTCAGTGCAGACCCAATCCATCGCACACGTACACACGTACACACGTACACACACACACACACACACACACACACACACACACACACACACACACACACACACACACACACACACACACACACACACACACACACACACACACACACACACACACACACACACACACACACACCCTCTCCTCTTGACCTTTAGAGTATTATGGGCTAATGATGGCTGTGCCATATTCTATAAAGGCCCATCACCATCACGAGAGAGCTTCTCGTGGCCCATCAGCAACATTGACAAATTGTCTAGGACATAAATGCACGCACGCACACACACGCACGCACACACACACACACACACACACGCGCGCGCGCACACACAGAGACAAATTACTTCATTAGTTCCTCACATGCTATACACAAGCATGCTCAGGAGTGGCATAAACACAAGCGCGACACGATTAACGCCCGCCATACTTTCTCCGAAGCCGAGTTTTAACAGCTGACTCAAATGAAGCCAGTCTGATAAGTGAGTGCCAGGGCATGAGATTTGCATTCTCTCTGTTTATTTGCCTTCGCCCTCATTCCAAAAAAAATCCTAATGACGCTCCTCTTCTCCTCCATTGCCGCCTAAGACAGATGGAGATCATTAGCTTCTCTCGCTGCTTGCTCCCTCTTTCCACTCGCCTCCCCCCCCCCCCCACACCCCCCTCCCCCTCCATTATTTATCCTCTGTTTCCCGCTCTCTTCTCTTCCTCCCTCTTGTTCTCTGTTCCTGCTCTCCCTCTCTCTCTCTCTCTGCCAAAATAAGTCTTTGTTGTGCGGTGCCCAGTGTCGATTTCGACGACTAAAGCTGTGATGGAAAGAAATGTTCGTCGACTACCTTTTTTCACTGACGGACACTAAATGGAAACTATAAAGCTATGATGACTAAAACTTTGAGACTAAATAAATAATTATTGACGATTTCGTCAACAAATAAAAGCTAGACTAAAATGTTAGGATGCGACTACAGAGTGGACAAAGAGATCCAGTAGAACTATGAAAAAGACAAGTCATTTTAATGCTTGCATGGTTGCATGCTGAAAATAGCCGATCTACAAGCTCACAACGTGTCACGGCACGACGCGCTGTGAGCATCAAGGCCCGCAAAAAATTCAATTTCTGTCGCCAAAAACTGTAGATTTAGTTGACCAAAACTAGACTAACACATATCAGATGACTATATAAATATGACAAAAACTAAATGTCATTTCATTCAAAAGACTAAACAAAAAATCTAAATTTTGTCTCCATCATCATCATCCACACGTCCCTCCTCCTCTAAATTCCACCTGCCTGTCCTGCAGGGTGAGCGTTATGGACCATGTCCATCTCATCCCTCTCTCTCTCTCTCTCTCTCTCTCTCTCTCTCTCTCTCTCTCTCTCTCTCTCTCTCTCTCTCTCCGCTGCACAGATTTACATCTAAAAGGTCTTTCTTTGAATTCCAGCGGAATCTCTCAACTTTAACAAGCACTTCATCACTGGTGTCAGAAGTAGTTAGGGGGAGTCATGACACGCACTTCTTTTGGACAGGAGGAATTGATGAGGGGCCATTAGACCATTCTGGGCGGGAACCGCCTTTTTGGTGTCTCCTATAGCGTTATGTTTATGCTTTAGCTGTTGGAAAAATAGCAGATCTACAAGCTCGTATAGCGCGGCACTCGCGAGCTTGTAGATCTGCTATTTTTGGGAAATCGCTAAAACGTGGCACGAATCTTTGAATAATTATATACTCTTTCACAGCAAACTTTTTTTTAACTCAAATCTTTGCTTCTGGGAGGGGGGGTGCCTGGAACAACATATTTTCACATGGGTGGTCGGCGGCCAATTACATATCTTTTGGGAGGGTCCTTGACATTGATGTTTAAGAACGACTGACATGGGGTTTTTCAGAAAACGGTCAGAATTTAGAAGGCATTTGTATAGAACCGTCCTCAGGTCCAAATGGATTAGACTCCACTGAGCCTACAGAGAAGGGCATGACTCCTGGTTTGAAGAGCGTCACGTGCTATATAGCCTCCGTCACAGCATTCGTCAACGTTACTATAGCTATAGTTTTGATCACCATTTTGATCAGTATAAGTATACTCCAATGATAAAAGAGTTGCTAGGTAGCTACTATTAATCTTTTAGAGATATCACACAAGGCATTTATTAACCCATTCTGTATACGGGAACCCCTTTTGGTGTTAGCATCATGTTATGCTTTAGCTATTGAAAAATAGCAGATCCACAAGCTCATAGCGCGCCACCGAGTGGCGCGCTAAGAGCTTGTAGGTCTGCTATTTTTTGAAAAATCAAAGAACGACTGACATAGAAACATAGCTTTTTCAGAAAACTGTCAGGATGTAGAAGACATTTATATAATCGTTCCCAGGTCAAAATGGGTTAAACAACACGCACGCAACGCACCGCACACACGCACGCAACGCACGCACACACGCACGCACGCTCACACGCACGCATGCACACACAGAGCGTGGACTGGAGCTGGTATTGCGGTCAGTATAGTGCTGCAACAGTTAGTGCTGTGTGCCTGAGCACAGTGACGCTGAGAGGTGTTAACAGTGCTCCCGCTGTCTCCCAGCACCGATGACCATCTGGGCCGAATCCATCACTTCCTCCTCCTCCACCGCACTTCCTGCGTGGCCCAGACTCCTTAATCTCTCATGATGACATCACAGTCGGAGGGCACCCGGTCGGCCCCGGCCTCGCACATGCCTCAGCTCAACCTAGCATATATAAGAGATGTGATTGGACAGCTCGCATAATTCTTTGATGTTTTGGATTTTCTTTTTTCTTCTCTGTGGGCGATTGGAACAGCGGTCTGAACAGCGATTGGGAGAGGTCGAGGAGATAGATCCAAGAGATAATGAGGAAGACGGTTTATACGGTGAGCGCGTGCGTCGAGAGATGGTATGTAGATGATTCCTCCTATGGGAGGGCAGACATGCTGCAAGGCAATTAAATACAAAAGGTGTTTTCCCCGTGTGTAGGAGCCGGGCGATGCCTGCCTGCCTGCCTGCCTGCCTGCCTGCCTGTCTGTCTGTCTGTCTGTCTGTCTGTCTGTCTGTCTGTCTGTCTGTCTGTCTGTCTGCCTGCCTGCCTGCCTGCCTGCCTGCCTGCCTGCCTGCCTGTCTGCCTGCCTGCCTGTCTGCCTGCCTGCCTGTCTGCCTGTCTGCCTGTCTGCCTGCCTGCCTGCCTGCCTGCCTGTCTGTCTGCCTGCCTGCGTGCCTGCCTGCCTCCCTGCCTGTCTGCCTGACTGACTGCCTTCCTGCCTGCCTGCCTGCCTACCTGACTGCCTACC
This sequence comes from Protomyctophum parallelum, assembly GCF_964188405.1. Taxonomy (NCBI): domain Eukaryota; kingdom Metazoa; phylum Chordata; class Actinopteri; order Myctophiformes; family Myctophidae; genus Protomyctophum; species Protomyctophum parallelum. Next base: position 42,447,743 of record NC_139707.1, on the reverse strand, counting down.
TCCCTGCCTGCCTGCCTGCCCAACCAACCACATGGCCCATGCACGCAGGCGGATGTCGACTTGCTATATATACCTTTTTTGCAACTATCTTACTTGAATTGTAAAGCTAATAAAAAATGGAGGGCGCTGATTGAGTGCATTGACCTCCCCCAGAAGGTGCGAGGGGAGGGGAGGGTTAAACGCATTGCAGGGCTGGCCCTCTCTCTCTCTTTGCCGCACCTTTTTTAAAAGCCTGTCATGTTCCCTGCTGGGTATCTGACCTACTCTGACCACAAATCAACCGGCAATTACAACTCCAACACAAAGCCCCCGTGTGCACTCTCACCCTGCACCCACCCACACACACAAACACACAAACACACACACACACGACATGAAGCGCACGCACACACACACACACACACGCGCGCGCACACACTCCACCACAGTGCCCCCTGGACCAATGCTGCTATGTGGACAGCAGTAAAAGGCTATTACTCTACCATAAAACAATATCACACAGGAGAGAGGGAGGGAGGGAGGGAGGGAACAAACGCAACGGGTGTCAGCGAAGAGAAAGGCACGAGACAACGGCGGCAGCGCGGGGAACGGCATAGTGACAAGAGGAGGATAATAGTTGAGAAGATGTGAGATGAGAGCAGAGAGAGAGAGGGAGAGAGAGATTGAGTATATGGAGAGAGCTGGGAAATGAGCAGGGAAAAAGGGCACTGGAGACTCATGGGGCGGGGGAGGGGAGGGGAGGGGAGGGGAGGAGAGGGGAGGGGAGGGGAGGGGAGGGGAGGAGAGGAGAGGAGAGGGGAGGAGAGGAGAGGAGAGGAGAGGAGAGGGGAGGGGAGGGGAGGGGAGGGGAGGGGGTGGCTTCTATAGGGAGCGATGCTGCATGCCCGGTTATTTAATAGCAGTGGTTGTCAACCATCTGTGAATTACATGGTTCAGCAGAGCCCACTTGAGGATCTCTAAAGTGTTCCTGGCCTCTTGGTCAGATGGGTGGGCCGTGGGCCTCTTGGTCAGATGGGTGGGCCGTGGGTCTCTTGGTCAGATGGGTGGGCCGTGGGCCTCTTGGTCAGATGGGTGGGCCGTGGGCCTCTTGGTCAGATGGGTGGGCCGTGGGTCTCTTGGTCAGATGGGTGGGCCGTGGGCCTCTTGGTCAGATGGGTGGGCCGTGGGCCTCTTGGTCAGATGGGTGGGCCGTGGGCATTTTCAGAGCACGTTTATTTTAACGATCAACCAACGGAATGTGTTTTGGATTGTGTTTTGATCAAGGGAATTAAAGGTTTTCCAATTAATCAGTGTATATACCACAACGGGAACAAAAATGTGGAGGTTTATTTTTGAGGGGCGCTATAGCCCCTCCAATGCCTACAGTTGGCTTTGTGTGTGTGGTCTATGGACTTTTTAACAAAATCTTTTTTCAGGCCAAGTCAATGGCAAGTCCATGCAAAATGACGTAAGTGCTGATCGTCATGATAAAAGGTGCCCCTCGCGTTACATGAGTGTGACTTTATTTGACATTACATTGTTGAGGGGTGCTAGCCCCTCCTATGTCCAGCTTTTAGTGTGTGCGCAAACACACACTTTGTCCTAACACACAAACTAATTAAATGCCATGGACAATGAACGGACAATTTTGAGCGTTCGTGTTAAAACACAAACATTGATGACGAAGGTGAAGGTGAAGACAAAAATTATCATTGGCCGGAATGAGATGGTGTATGATAATGTACGATGACATATATCGCCCCTCACTTCACACAGGGTGTGATTATTATTATTATTTTTAATATTAATGCTGTATTAGCACTTAAATCTTAGTGTCGTGCCAATTATTTGGGGCCCCGGGGGCACCGCTTCATGTAATACCATGTCATTCTCGACCCGGAGAATGACAGTTTTACAGGACGGGGCAGAGTGTGTGTGGAGCTGTCTCATAAATAAGGAATGTCTCCCGAGGGGCTGGAAAGAGCCTCCTCTGTTTCTCCACACACGGCCTTCCTCTTAGTCCACGCGGAATAACTTGTCAAAACACAGCCCGGACCCCGAGATGCCACCCTATATCAATTTCCATGGCAACAGCAGAGTCGGTGGCACTGCATGGTGACTGGAGAAGGGGACCTGCAGGGGGGGGGGGGGGCAGTCATTTGGGACATTATCCCATTCTGACCTGAGATCAGATTCACATGAGGTTTCCACTGGACACACACTGGTCTGATGAACCCATTCTGACCTGAGATCAGATTCTAAAAATGTCAGTCGTTCTTCGATTTTTCAAAAAATAGCAGACCTACAAGCTCGTATCGCGCCACTCGGTGGCGCGCTATGAGCTTGTAGATCTGCTATTTTTCAATAGCTGAAGCATAACATGATGCCGACACCAAAAGGGGTGCCCGGTCAGAATGGGTTATTGTTAGGGGTGTCAAAATAATTTCCTTTTTTTTTTTTTTTTTCTGCTTACAGTTACAGTTTTCACTACATGGTGTTTGTGATATGAAATGTATAAGCTCACCCTAATCACAGTAAACATCACATGTCTTCAGTCATTTTCAAGTTACTGTAGTCAGTACTATAGTCACTTCAGATCAGCACAGCTGTATTGTATTGTAATATTGAATCGAGAATCATTTTGAATAGACAATCGTTTTGAATCTGGGCAAAAAATAATGCTTTCGAATTTTTCGATTTTGAATCGAATCGTGACCCCAAGAATCGAAATCGAATCGGAATCGAATCGTGGGACAGCCAAAGATTCACAGCCCTAATTATTGTGTGTGTAAAGATTAACAATTTGACTCCTGAACATGAGTTTACACGAGTTAATTGATATGTGTTTGTGGGGGTGCAGACTGGGGACGGGAATATTCTTTTTTCGGCCGACGTGACATGGAAGGGACAGAAAAGGCATTTCCTCCATGATTCACAGTATCAACCATATGCTCTATATACATGTTAGCGCCGCGGCTCCATAGCAACTGTAGCATGCTCAAGATGAGCATAGCGCCGACGCCCATCAAGTCCCTGAGTGTTCTCATTAAGCCACAGCTTAATGTTCACAGCTTTCACTTTCACCGCTAGATATATCTGAATCCCCCTCAACCACCACCCACGCACACACACGCGCACACACACCACACACACACACACACACACACACACACAAAATCAGATTAACAGACACCAGATATTGCCGCTTAAAAGTACTGTAGAAGAAGTGGAGAGGAGGAGGAGGAGGAGGAAAAAAGAGAATGACGGGGACAAAAGCAAACCAAAAGCGACCACTTTATAAAGGTCTTACAGCCGACTGCTATCGACAGTTCAATTGCATTCTCCGAGGAACGGAATGGTTGGGAAGGGGGTGGGGGGGAGGGGGGAGGGTTGTAAAAGTGGAAGAACAATAGGCGTCACTTGCACTTTATTTGGACATGTGGAGCGTTGTCCCAGCGTTTTTAGGGAAGCTAAAAAACGCCGGGACAACGCTCCACACGTCCCAAACTCTTCTCCCTTCTGGCTCCAAAACTGTGGAATGCACTTCCCATTGCAGTCAGAACTGCAGCATCACTCCAATCTTCCGCCGTAGCCTGAAAACCCACCTTTTCAGACTCCATCATGGCCCATAGCACTTACCCTAACCCCTTAGATAACATTTCTGTTGACTTAGATAGCATTTGACACAGACTTATAGCATGTTATGTAGACAGCACTATAATTGTATTGTATATAGTCATAGCACGCCATAGTACATATGTATAGCATAGTAGTAAATTATGTTTAGTTTATATGTATAGTGTATGTATAGTTTCATTATATAGATATTCCACTGTTACTTTCTTAGCTTACGCATGTTTCATGATAAATGCTTTTATGTGATGTATTCCCATGCTTTTGTTCTTGCTTAAATGTAAGTCGCTCTGGATTAAGAGCGTCTGCTAAATGCCTAAATTGTAAATTGTAAATTGGACACACGCCCACCTGTTGACTTCAAAGCACACACACACACAGGAGGAGGAGGTATTGATGACTAAACATGGACCAACTGATACAAAGTCAGGCACTTCATAAGCGACGCTTTGATGCAGGTGAATCACATGCTAACATAATTATTAGCATGGAGTTGGAGGGAGGGGAGGGGAGGGGAGGGAGGGAGGAGGAGGGGGGGGGAGGGGGATTTGTTCGCACGTTAGCTTGGCATGCTTGGCCGCGCCAGCCAGAACAGAAGGGTGGTATAATGAATTTTGGCGTGCAAGAGGCAGTTAATGAAATAATGAACCCCGCGCCGCGAGAGGGAATAAAAGAGAATCTCTGTGTGTGCGTGGTGAACGAACATGCCGTATATCAGGGAGAGAAATACAACATTGAAGACAGTGAGAGATTTGGCAGGAGGAGATAGAGAGAGAGATTCAGGCGTCCACACATACTATACACACTGTACACGGAGACATCTGTCAGTCCTTGTCGCCTTTCACGGCCTTTATATGAAGATCCCTGATGTCATCGTCGGTATATATATGGGGTACGCCCCTTTTGTGCCCACATGCGTAATATGATTTGTTTGCGCTGGTTATAGACATATAAACACACATCCATATTTGGGGCCTTAGCTGATTGATATGCTGAGTCATGGTGAAATGAGCCGGCAGAGGTCCGCCGGTCGGCTGTGTGTGTGTTTGTGTGTGTATGTGTGTGTGTGTGTGTGTGTGTGTGTGTGTGTGTGTGTGTGTGCGCGTGGCGTGTGTTTGAGTGTGTCGTTGCAAGGGGTTTCTGTGTAGGTGCCGCTGTGGTTTATGTCCTGCAGGAAGAAGAAGAACCCAATCTTCACAGCTGCGCAGAATGATATAAGGGAACGCCGAATGTTAAAATGTGTCGAGGGCGTTAATTCTGTCTGTTTATGAGTTCTGTGTGGCGGTGACTTTCAGAGAGAGAGCCTTGGGAGAGGAACCGTAATATTAAAGACACGTTGCACAACAACATTTAGTGGGGGGGGGGGGGGGCGAAAACATCTGAACAAGAGGCCCACAGCCCACCCATCTAACCAAGAGGCCCACGGCCCACCCATCTGACCAAGAGGCCACAGCCCACCCATCTAACCAAGAGGCCCACGGCCCACCCATCTGACCAAGCGACCCACAGCCCACCCATCTAACCAAGAGGCCCACGGCCCACCCATCTGACCAAGAGGCCAGGAACACTTTAGAGATCCTCAAGTGGGCTCTGCTGAACCATGTAATGCACAGATGGTTGACAACCACTGCTATTAAACACCCGGGCAGCAGCGCTCCCTATACGGGATATGTCGTTAATCAGCGAGGTAGACCCCCCGCACCTGTCTGAGGTGCAGTATAATATACAGTAGCGTTTTCTTCAGCGTTCCCACATAAACGGTTGCATCACGTGTGCTGCTGTTGCTCCACCACAGACGGATGGATTCTCCTCAGTGCGTTGTGATTGTGAAGTGCAACTCTCTCAAAAAACCTCCTCTTGTTCTCCCTCTGCTCTCCAGAGACCCAGAAATATACAACATGAACTATAGCCTTTCATCCGAGGATGGCTGACTCACTTCAACAAAGTAATCCAAAATAAAGTTTTCTGATGCTGAAACGCCATGAAACACAATCTTATTGAGAATCACTCAACTCCTTATATTCCTTCCTGTACTGAGCTGCAGGTTGGGGGATCGATGCAATCAATTTACAATTTACAATTTAGGCATTTAGCAGACGCTCATGAGGGGGGGGCGTCATAAGGCGTCACGTGGCACTGAGACAGTTAATCAGAGCGATTTACAATAAGCAAGAACAGAAAGCATGGCAATACATCACATACTGTACATAAAAAGTAGTTATCATGAAACATGTGTAAGCTACAGTAAGAACGTAAACAGTGGATATCTATATAATGAAACTATATAAAATATACTATACTATACATATATTTACTATGAAGTGCTATGACTACATGAAATGTCATTCTAGTGCTGTCTACGTAACACGCTATAAGTCTGTATAAAATGCTATCTAAGTCTACATGAAGTTCTATCTAAGGGACAATCGTGTCCTGCCCGGCCCATTACTTTGCCTGTAATGTTATATCAGGATATATCCCGTCTGTGTGTCCAATCATTCAGCACAATGTATTACAAGGAGACGACGTGCATGTTGCGGCCCCCTAAAAAAAAAGAAAAAAATAGAGAGTTGCGAGACGAAAGTTTCTTCGCATCCACACAGTAACGCTGACATATGTTCTCAGTGGGCCAGGTGGTGCTTAAGGCTCTGATGTAATTTCCAGAGCCTCTGAAGACAGCGCTCTTCCCCACCCTCACACCACTGTGTGCCTAATTGAGTGTTAATTTGGTGCTAATTATGTAACACGTCGTCCCAATGAGCCTTCCCCAGATGCCGCGAGACGGCGGCGGCACGTGGAGGGGGGGGGGGGGAGGGGGGGACATCGTCTGTGTGTGTGTGTGTGTGTGTGTGTGTGTGTGTGTGTGTGTTTGGGGGAGGGGGGTAGGCGGGCAGAGGTGATACCACACCACATCTGGTTCCATAATTCTGAGGCAACAACTGCCAACCAACACCCCCCAGCCCCTCCCCCCCACCCACTACGCGCATTGCACCTTGAAAGTTAAGCATTCAATCAAGCCAAGATAAACACCGCTATAAGTGCGCTCACACACACATTTCCGGGCAAATAAATGCATGAAACAGAGCTCGACATCAGCTCTACAAATATCCCGCCTTCGCAGGGGAAGAAGAAGAAGAGGGGCCCCCTTGAATTAAACATACAACAAACATCTTCCCTGCAGTTGAGTGAAGATTTTGGCCCCCCCATGAATTAAACATTAAACCATTTCGGACGGGAACGCATCTGTGTCGCCTTTAATATAGCTTTTAATCCACTTTGAACTATTATCTTAAAGTTTTGGCTGTTGAAAAATAGCAGATCTGCAAGCGAGATCTACGAGCTTGTAGATCTGCTTTTTATTTATTTATTTTTATCGTGAAAATGAGTGCAAATCTTTGAATATATTATTCTTTCCCAGTGAACGCTTTTAACTCAAATCTTTGCTTCTGGGGTGGGGGGGGTCCCTGGCTGCATGGAACAACATATTT
>NC_139707.1:42430228-42440443 GCF_964188405.1 Protomyctophum parallelum | reverse complement strand
TCCCGGTCCCTGGCTGCATATTTCGAGATTGGTGTCCACTGTCCGGGGGCCAATTACATGTAATTCTGGGGGTCCTTCATAGTGAAATAGTTGAGAACTTATACTGACAGTTCTGAAAACCGTCATGATTAGAAGACATTTTGTATAGAATCAGTTCTAGCGGTCTAAACGGGTTTAAACAGATATTTTCCTGTGAAAGCGATGAATAATGAAGCTGGCGTCCGCGGCTCTGACAATGGCAGGGAGGGACGTGAGTGGCCGGGGGAGGGGGGGGCGGGGGGGGGGGCACAGAGACAGCGCTGTGACACCGAAGGCTCTCCTCTCCTCTCTCTCCTCTCCTCTCCTCTCCTCTCCTCTCCTCTCCTCTCCCCTCCCCTCCCCTCCCCTCCCTCCCCTCCCCTCCCCTCCTCTCGACAATAAATATAGCCTGAATATGAAGAAGACTATATAGCTCCGCGCTGCTCTCTTATTTATCAAAGCCGTAGAGCCTCGTACGCCACGGAGAACAAGCTGCATAGGCAAAAACGCCCTTTGTGCGCGCGCGTACGTATACGTACATTAGGAAGAGGCGACGACGTGGGCGCGTTTGATGTCCGTGTCTCTATGTGTTATCTACAGAGAGTTTATGTATAGGTGCGTGCGTGCGTGCGTGCGTGCGTGCGTGCGTGCGTGCGTGCGTGCGTGCGTGCGTGCGTGGCGATGGGGAGGGCTTCTGGCGCGCATGCAATAGGAATGCTACTTGACAGTTCATTACGGTGGCTCTCTGTACTCTCTGTGGAAGCAGGCTTATATCTGGAGCGCGGCAGCTGACAGGTCACTGAGCACATTACCGACTACATATGGAGAGAGAAAGAAAGACAGGCCTGAGAGAGAGAGAGAGACAGAGAGAGAGAGAGAGAGAGAGAGAGAGAGAGAGAGCATCAATATGTTTACTTGTGTGTGCAGTGGCGGTGCATGCAGGAAGATATGACGTATCGTTACCCGATGCTAACAGAGTTGGAACCAACGTCTCATTCCTCTCAGAGTTCTATACTAATAGATTTCGTATATATATATATATATATAGATTTCGTATATAGTCTTGCCATTAAAGAGGGAAGCCCCTTCCTCCATCATGGTTGTGGAACCGATGGACACACAGTCAGGCACCGGCCGTGGAGCCATGCAGCGGAAGGTCAAAGAGGTCACGGTGAATCCATCAGCACTTATACAGGGAGTTAATAATCAGCGTAAAGCCTGCTCCACCGTACCGCTAAAACAACAACAACAATCACAGTTAGTATAACCACACAGATAAAAACTAAATAAGGACCGTGGTTATCCCATTCTGACCTGAGATCACATGCTAAAAATGTCTTCCACATCCTGACAGTTTTTTCTGAAAAAGCTATGTTTCTATGTCAGTCGTTCGATTTTTCAAAAATAGCAGACCTACAAGCTCGTAGCGCGCCACTCGGTGGCGCGCTATGAGCTTGTAGATCTGCTATTTTTCAATAGCTAAAGCATAACATAAGGCTAACACCAAAAGGGGTATATCCAAACAACTATATTAAAAATAACTAATTGGTTTCATAATGTGGAACGGAGACGGACAGCACGTTCATTTCCGACCACATTATGTACTGGGCCACGACCTTTTGAATTCAGACAATACAGTGTTTAATTTCAAAAGAATATTTGGTGAACGGTGATGTCTGGGGCAAACTGTCATTGATGTATGGCTAAATGTGTGTGTGCCGGGTCCATGCAGGTGTGTGTGTGTGTGTGTGTGTGTTTTTTCAAGATTTCCTCTGTGGAACTGAAAGCTGCCCATTTCTAGATAATGTTCAACGGCGTTGTGAGTAATGTTTGTGGTGAACGGCCGAGTTGCTGACTAGAGTTGGGTCTATTTATGTGCTGATCGAGCCTTTGAAGTTCACCACCACAGAGTTCAGCAACATCTTCAAAAGTAAATAAAATATCAACTCGACTGGTATGTCAATTTTGATAAGTATACGGACCACAGAACATTTATTTGGTATACTGTAGCAATCGGAGTAAAAAAGAATAAATTCATTTTTTTTTTAAATAGTGGAAAATCTGGTCAGTAGTTTGTAGAGTGCCACTCTGGGAATCCATCGTTTAAAAAATACTAATAATTGAATTTGTCTCCTCTGCATGAGGGCACCACCAAATTCCCTTCAGGCTTCTTCCGGTGGTGCTCCTTTGTTTTCATTTCTAATAACAACAACCCAACACGTTGCAATGGGAGTTGCTGACAGATTCAGCTGCAGAGCTCTGAATGTGTCTTGAGAGATTATATGTGACCAGATCTGACTGAGAGCCTGCCATCGCGCAAATTCCAGCTTTTTTTCACCAGAGTAAAACGTTTTATTTTTTATTCAAAATGAGTTAATAGCACAGGCAGACTCTTCACATACTAGTCTGAAAGAAGCTGAAATCGACATGTAAATATGAAATAAATGCTTAAACATGTAGCTAGGTGTAATGTTAGAGTCCACAGAAGTGAACCTTTCAAGCCTGTTTTCTCAACTCGCTGTTTTCTGCAACACATTTACTCTATAAGCCATATCTCCAAAACTGGTGGGTCAAACTGAACAACCAATATGTCAATTTGAAGCTATGATTCCCTGCTTTCATATGACATGAAAACGTCAAAAAGTCAAATTTGTCACATAATGTGACCGAGTCCAGTGGTTTGATATATTATGAAACTACATAATGTAATATAAGCTTTCATATGATGTATTGTTCATTTAAATTGGAAAGAAAATGAAGAAGATATGACCATCTGAAACTTGTTGAACCGGAAACCCCAAAGTAGTTTCCAAAGATTTTATCACCTCTGGTGACAATAGATACTTCACCCTAATGGCTTGTAATAATCAATATGAGTTGAGTGGACACTTAGTAGGCAGTGTGGGAAAGTACATGTTGTTTTACTTAAGTTAAAGTATCAATATTGCAATATAGAAATATAGGACTGACGTTGTTTAGTGTATGTTTTCTTTTAATTGCTACATTTAAATGTAAATGTAATGTTTACATTACATTATTATTAGTGCAATCCAGTGACAGATGGATGTAGCTAGTTCAGCGTAGATCAGACTCACAGCATAGGAGTTCAGAACTTCTAAATGTTGACGCTTAATTAATTAAAGAGCTCTTAACAAGGGACGTGTCATCATAGGGGTCATATTATTTGTCGAGCAATGCGCGCAACTTATCTTCTGTGAAAAGTTTTATGTCTACAATTTAAAATGATATATTATGGAGGAGAAAGATAGCAGCTAAAAAACCCCCAACAACAACAGGGGTTTCAGCAATTAGGGCCTCTTGAACCCCTAACGATGCAGGAATGGGCCCACAGCCCCATGCGTCATGCATGTGTACGCCGGCTGACATGTTACACACGCTGCACTGCAGTGCACCCTACTGTATATACCTGGATCTATTTTACAATGAGGGAGCAAGGGAAGGAGATGGAACATAACACCTAACAGAGAGAGAGAGAGAGAGAGAGAGAGAGAGAGAGAGAGAGAGAGAGAGAGGGGCAGGCAGGCAATGTAAAGAGAGAGAATATATGGAGAAAATGATCATCAGAAGAGGGAAGGGCCCATCTCTGTGGTAATTACCTGTCCCTACTACAGTCAGTACAGGACAGGAGGGGAGGGGAGGGGAGGGGAGGGGAGGGGAGGGGAGAGGAGAGAGAGGAGGAGAGGAGAGGAGAGAGAGAGGAGAGGAGAGGAGAGGAGAGGAGAGGAGAGGAGAGGAGAGGAGAGGAGAGGAGAGGAGAGGAGAGGAGAGGAGAGGAGAGGAGAGGAGAGGAGAGGAGAGGAGAGGAGAGGAGAGGAGAGGAGAGGAGAGGAGAGGAGAGGAGAGGAGAGGAGAGGAGAGGAGAGGAGAGGAGAGGGGGGCGAGAGATGGTGGGGAGAAGTACTCACATTTTATACTTAAGTAAAAGTATCAATAATGCAATATACTCTAGAAATACTATCTGTTACAAGTAAAAGTCAGGTAATCAAAATGTACTTGAGTAAAAAGTACAATAGTAATGGTATCAAAATGTAGTTTAAGTACCAAAAGTAAAAGTACTCATTATGCCAGAATGTCCCCTTTTCAAAGTTTTCAAATGTATAATAAAACATCTTTTGAAAATAGCAGATCTATACCTCACTTGCAGATCGGCTATTTTCAGATTGGCCCGAAATGTATATACAGGGCTGTGGTGGTTATACTACTGCAGCAAGTATAACAAGTACCGGTAACTAAAGTTTTCAAATATATGTAGTGGAAGTAAAAAGTGTGAATAGAATATAGAATAGATTGGAATGGATATATAGGGAATATAGGTGGATGAGAGAGGTAACAAAGGCCATTGAGAGGAGACGAGAAGGATACTAAGTTTGCATACTTAGTTTAGACTAGTCATTGGTTAGACATGGGTTAGGGTTAGGTTGGGGTGCATACTTAGTTTAGACTAGTCATTGGTTAGACATGGGTTAAGCTTAGGTCGGGGTGCATACTTAGTTTAGACTAGTCATCGGTTAGACATGGGTTAAGCTTAGGTCGGGGTGCATACTTAGTTTAGACTAGTCATCGGTTAGACATGGGTTAAGCTTAGGTCGGGGTGCATACTTAGTTTAGACTAGTCATCGGTTAGACATGGGTTAAGCTTAGGTCGGGGTGCATACTTAGTTTAGACTAGTCATTGGTTAGACATGGGTTAAGGTTAGGTCGGAGTGCATACTTAGTTTAGACTAGTCATCGGTTAGACATGGGTTAAGGTTAGGTCGGGGTGCATACTTAGTTTAGACTAGTCATTGGTTAGACATGGGTTAAGCTTAGGTCGGGGTGCATACTTAGTTTAGACTAGTCATCGGTTAGACATGGGTTAAGCTTAGGTCGGGGTGCATACTTAGTTTAGACTAGTCATTGGTTAGACATGGGTTAAGGTTAGGTCGGGGTGCATACTTAGTTTAGACTAGTCATCGGTTAGACATGGGTTAAGCTTAGGTCGGGGTGCATACTTAGTTTAGACTAGTCATTGGTTAGACATGGGTTAAGGTTAGGTTTAGGTGTGCTGCCCCGTGGGAGGTTATAGGTTTAGGGTGAGGGTTTGAGATAGGTTGTAGTTGTATAGGACTAATGACTGGTCTAACCAATGACTAGTCTAAACCAAAAACTGTCTAAACTGTCTAAGTACTGCACCCGAAGAAGGGACAGGAGGAGGGAAGAGAAAGAGCAGTGCATGCGGAGGAGAGAAGCGACATCATGGTCTCTCGCGAACGCCCACAACGACGACGACGTCGTCTGTAAACAGTCTTCACCCTGGGAGGAACTATGGCGAGTCAGCGATAAGCCATCAGTCAGATAGGGGCCTCCTCCTCCTTATACGATAATACACATCCCCTTTGTTCCGCTGCTCTTATGATTAAGGGTATAGGGATCCGCTAATCTCATCTCTTGGAGATGGTATATGAATCCCATGCTCCGGTGTGGGCTTAACCCGCTCTGGGCGGGAGCCACTTTTGGGTGTTTTTATAAGCACTTTAGCTATTGAAAAATAGCAGATCTAGGTAGGTAGGTCTGCTATTCTTATTTTTATTTATCCTGAAAATGTGGTGCAAATCTTTTGAACATATATATTCTTTCAGAGCGAACGTTTTTAATTCAAAACTTATTTGCTTTCCGGGGGAGTCAACGACATATTTTCGGATGGAGGTTCGGCGGGCCAATTTCATATAATTTCTTGTGGTCCTTGATATTGAAAAACTTTGAGAGAACGACTGACGCATAGAAACATGAGGTTTATTTCAGAAAACTGTCATGATTTAGAAGACATTCTGTAGCATCGTCCTCAGGCCTAAATGGCTTAATACCTGACCGTGAGAATAGCTCTTCTGGGGTAGGTGGGTAGGGGGGAGGGGGTGCTTTATGGTGTCGGGTTCGGAGAGACGACCAGAAGAAACATAAATGAGAGGAAAGCATAATTCCTCTGAGGAACGTCGCAGTAATAAGCAGCATCCATCAAAACCGCGCGGGGTGCGAGATTCACCCTACTATACGCCGTATAAAGCTTATACATACCTGCCGGCCACCATTAGCTCCACTGAAACACCCAATCACTCCACACGGGGGAAGAAGATATAGGTGTCCTAATGGGCGCGCCACAGTGGCTATTTATAGCTTAACCCATTCTGAACGGGAACGCATTTTGGTGTTAGCATCATGTCGTGCTTTAGCTATTGAAAAATAGCAGATCTACAAGCTCATAGCGCGCCACCGAGTGGCGCGCTACGAGCTTGTAGGTCTGCTATTTTTTTTTTAATCGAAGAACGACTGACATTTTTTAGAATCTGATCTCAGGTCAGAATGGGTTAATCAGACCAGTGTGTGTCCAGTGGAAACCTCGTATGAATCTGATCTCAGGTCAGAATGGGTTAAAAAGGGCCACTTTCCTGCAACGGAACGCATCATTAATATACGGCAGGACTGCATTATTGTCAGTTTTCTTGGTCAGTGTGGGGCTGCCGGCGGGGCGAGAGAGAGAGGAAATATGAGAGGGGAGAACAGAGGAAAACCCACACTGTGTTGAGTGAACAGGTGTGTGTGTGCGGGTGTGTGTGCGACTGTGCGTGTGTGTGTGTGTGTGTGTGTGTGTGTGTGTGTGTGTGCGTGTGTGTGTGTGTGTGATGGGGAGAGAGGGCCAGCATCTGGCACTGTGTGTTGCGCTCTCTCTCTCTCACCTATCTCCTTGGCACGGTCACCTGCCTGTGTGAGCCCATAGTCCCTATACCTCGGCTGGCATGCAGCGACAAATGGAACTAACACCTGTGTGTGAGTGCGTGTGTGCGTGTGCGACACACACGCACACACGCACGTGTGCCATGTGTGTCATGTGCCATGTGTGTCTATACAGTGGCAGCTGCATGGTGGTGGTACAGGTGTCACAATAACTTGCCATTCAGACTTACATGCATGGATGCATTTACAATAAGTTTTACAAGTATACATACGCACGCACGCGGGCGCGGCAAAGAATGACAAAAAGGGCAGGGTATATACACACGTTTTTTTAGTTTTTCTTCTTTCTAATTATAGGAATTATCGGTCCAAAACATTGTGTTTATTGTCATGATTTGTCACAACAACAGTTGGCCCTCTTCCGGGCCTCTCGTCGTCATGAAAGGGGGCAGGGACGCTCCATAGGCCTCGTGGTTAACTTGGACTGCTTCATGAGGTCTGCTGAGGAGTGAGCGTGTCAATTGGCACTCCGTGGGAGAGAGATCAAATGAGTGACAATCTCGCCACACGCTCTCTCTCCGCCCCCGTCCCCAGGTCTTGGAATTTATGGTTGTTAATGGTCACATTCTTATCTTTTAATTGGATGGAGGACCTTCCAGAATGTTCCTTTTTTACAGAGGAGACTGTATAATGAGAGAGAGACACGTAATGCCCTCTAATTGACCGCTATACGCGCAGACACCCGCTCACGTCCTGTGGTGTGAGGACAGGTTAGGACAGGTTGTTTCTAATGATAATGACACTAGACCAAAAACACCTGCAGGGATAGGATGTTAGGGCTGCTCACTGGTTTGCTGCAAAGAGTCGACCCATCACAGCTCTGCGACGTGTTCGAGGAGGACAGGAGAGGGGAGGAGGAGAGGGGAGGAGGAGAGGGGTATAAGGCAGCAGGAGGCCAATTACCACGTAGTGGATAGCTAGCGAGGACAACAGGGACAGCGAGGGAGATCAGGGCAACATGTGGGGCCAGAACATGATGACTGTCACACTGTCTGGGATGCTATAACTTCATTAGTGAACATCCGTGCAAGCGGGAGGAAAGATATAGCCGTATATAACTAATAGAATGAGAGGGCAGCGTGAAGGCTTCGCCGTAACAAACGGTCCAAGTTTTCTCCTTGTGCCTTCACGGTTCTTCAAATTAAGCACAGCCGTGGCCATTAGCAAGCACCAACTGTCATGACGAATGTGTGTGTGGCCTATAGCATGTGGGAGCAGCCTTTTCATGGAACCGAGAAGAGAGAGAGAGAGAGTCAATTGTATAGTTCAGTCGTGACTATACTTGGAGGCTATAATCTTACGTGTCAACCGTGACTGTATAGTTCCCGGTATGTGGAATGAAATGACATAGACAATGTGTTTTTTTTGGGGGGGGGGGGGGGACAGAGAAATGCAGGAAAGCCAGAGATTATACTGCCTTATAACAATAGCTGTTTTTAAAACGTGCACATTATGCACATTGAGGTATAGCAGCATGTAAACAAGGAGCGGACCGGGCATAAAAGAGAGATATAGAGACAGAGAGAGAGAGAGAGAGAGAGAGAGAGAGACAAAGAGGGAGAGAGAGAGAGAGAGAGAGAGAGGGCGTATAGCCTAGATTAGCTCTCTCCAGAGACAGAGGATTGGAAGCTAAACACTGCTCTAAACATGGCGGTTTACCGCAGGAGGAGAACAACGCCACAACACTGAGGCTTTGTTTTCTCCATTCATGTCCACTAGATGGACTATATGGGGCGATGAAGACACAGGGGGTGACAGAAAGGAGTCGATCAGAGAGGGGCTTACACAGGGGCATCAGCCCCGCATGCAGCATGGGGGAGAAAAGACGATTTTTGCTCTAGACAAAAATCTAAAAAAAAAAGAAAAAAAAAGGAAATCACAAGATTCAGTTGAGATTTCTATATATATTTTTTTTACGGCTTTGAGTCATGACAGGAACATGTCGGTGCTGGCAAGAGTTGAGTTAAGAGGATCAAATGCGGCTTTACACACAAACAAAATATAAAACGCTGCCGCTACAGTACTTTCACTGTATACTAGGATTCAATTTTTTTATATTTTTTATATATATGTTTTTTTTTGTGGCTTTCGCCTTTATTTTATATTTTTTTATAGAGGGACAGACAGTAGGCTGACAGGAAACGGGGAGAGAGATGGGGTGGGGGCAAGACATGCAGTAAAGGCCGTCGGGAGATAGAGGAGTTGGAAATGGGAATATCACATTTTAAATAGTTAACCCATTTTGGGCAGGAGCCGGCAATCCCCTTTGGTGTTAGCATTATGCTATGCTTTAGCTATTGAAAAATAGCAGATCAGCTACGAGCTTGTAGGTCTGCTATTTTTGAAAAATCGAAGAACGACTGACATAGAAACATAGCTTTTTCAGAAAACTGTCAGGATGTAGAAGACATTTTTAGAATCTGATCTCAGGTCAGAATGGGTTAATAATACATATACAGTAAATACACTGAGGCCATTTCTTTCTTGATGCAGCACTTAACTCAATATAGCGGAGATGAGAACGGTCTGGTCCTGACACAGATGAGATCACGTGAGGGATGGAAGGAGTAACGCAGAAGGATTTCAGACAGGTCACCATTCATGGACACGCACTGTGTTCTGCTAACCGAGTACTTTGTGACATTATTGTCGCCGAGACGGCTCTTTCACTGGCCTTTTTATAGTGCAAACAAACCCTGTGGTTTATTGGCACTGCAAAGGCAGGGCCGACCCACTGACTGGTACAGTATAGGAGGCTCGGAGCACGCCTTCTCCAGATGTGCATTCACCACCATAGTCAGAAATAAACACTGCTTCGCTATTGACCTAAACTTCAAAAGGTTCTGAATTATGATTTTAATTTAATTTCTGCTCTGTTGCTATAGCCCTGGGTCTAGATAACGATAATAACCAATTGGGGGTGGGGGGGGGGGGTGAGGGTGGTTGAGTGGGTGGATGGGTATCAGGGGGGGTGGGGGTTGAGGGGGGTGGAGGGCAGGCGGGATTAATTGCTGAGGACGTAAATTTCATTCGTCACGTGCAGATTGATGTCAATTTTAATTGAATTAAAACAATGTGAACCCTGGCCCGCTTAGAGTCTGGGAGGACAGCTGATGAATAGTGATGAAGCGAGTTGGAGAACACTTGAGGGAAGTATACAGCAGGGGGGAAGGGGAGGGAGAGAGAGAGAGAGAGAGAGAGAGAGAGAGAGAGAGAGAGAGAGAGAGAGAGAGAGAGAGAGAGAGAATGCGCTAATGACGGTGAATGATAGTTGACCTCCAACTAATGAGCTACGCCGATCCACCCGGTAATACTATACCTTTACATGATTTACACCAACTCAGCTGCTGGGGGAAATGATTAGTGTATGTGGCCATCATCAGCCTCACCATGTTCTCTACAGCTGTC
>NC_139707.1:42365228-42425228 GCF_964188405.1 Protomyctophum parallelum | reverse complement strand
ACTGTGATAAACACGGCGGATAATAGTCTGTTTAGAGAGCCGAGACACGGCGGTTTCTGCCGGGGAAGAAGAAGAAGAGGCGGTGAGGAATTCCAGATGAGATTGCGTCGGTCAGTCGGTCTTGTCTGGCCCTTTTTTACGCCTGTTCGCCCCTCCTTTTCTACAACTTAAGCATTCTTCCGATTATATCTCTCCTGCATATCCAGTCAGGATATTGATGCCCTGAAGACAAGCATTCTGTTACACTTTAGCTATTGAAAAATAGCAGATCTACACGCTCATAGCGTGGCACTCGGTGCCGCGCTACGAGCTTGTAGGTCTTCTATTTTTGAAAAGTCGTGAAAATGTGGCACAAATCATTTACTATATATATATTCTTTCGGAGCGAACGTTTTTTAACTCAAAGCTTTGCTTCTGAGAGGGTTCCTGGAATAACACATTTTCAGACGGGGGTCGGCGGCCAATTACATTGGGGTTACATCGGGGTCCTTGACGTGACATGAAATAATATTTCATGTCATTTCATATTCCTGAAAACCCTATGTTTCTATGTCAGTGGTACTCAATAGTATTGAGTACTCAATACTATTGAGTACCACTGACATAGAAACATAGGGTTTTCAGAAAACCTTTTGGATTTAGAAGACATTTTTTAAATTCAGATCAGGTCTACATTGCTGTCACGTCCGTGTCACTGTTATAGAGCTGCATGATTATGGCAAAACTTATTATGGGTCCATACTGAGATCAGATCAGGAAATTATTACCTTTTTAAACACAACAAAGATCTCATCTTAATGCAAGATTATTCCGATTTTGACTAAAAAGGTTTTCACATTCTTCAGACACATGGCAGGCCCATCTTTTTTTCCTCCCGATGCCGAACTTTTGAAAATCACCCGATCGGCCCTGATTTCCGATGATCGGATCGGGACAACCATACCTGGCAAGATCTCTTTATCACCTCCTCTCTTCTTGCAATGTCCTTCCTGTTTCTCACCTGCTTTCTCTCTCTCTATTCTGTTGTTGCCATAGTCTCTTTCTCTGTGTGTGTGTGTGTGTGTTTTCCCCTTTTTTTCAGCCTCTACCTCAGCATAATATTTCCCTGCCTACAGTATATATATATAATATATATATATATATACACACTGCAGCGGGAGCTGCATACTGTACAGTACATCAGCTGAACCCAGCCTTTATCTGGTGTTCGTAGTGTTGAAGCATTACAGTCACCGCACTGGGAATGGGGCCCATATACAAGTGAATGAAATAGTTCCGGCATACCATAACAAAAAAAGAACAAACGCAAACAAGAAAATGCTCGTGAAAATGCAGATGCTCACACACAGGCATCACCTGAGGACGATTCTACAAATACCTTCTAAATCCTGACAGTTGTCTGAAAAACCTATGTTTCTATACGTCAGCATGGTGCTCAACCCCAGAATTATCTGTGTATTTGGCCGTGGACTCCAATTTGAAATGATGTAGTTCCAAGGAGGACCCCCCAGAAGCAAAGGTATGTGTAATAGATCAGTGTCTTCTAGGTGAAAGCGCATGCCACTGATTGAGAATATTATTTCCACCTGTGCTGATTAGCAAGATCCCCTGCAGCCTGTTGTAGCCTCTGAGTGTGCTGTGTGTGTGTGTGTGTGTTGAGTTCTGCTTTGAGAGTCACCAAGTAAAGACCTGTGTTTGAATGCTCTCCAAACAAAGTGTGGTTATTTAGAGTCCCAGAATATTACAGTATGAGTTATGAGACCGGGCGTACTCGGTCGCTGCACCCAGACGTTTGGAACGCCCTGCCACTGGTTGTGAAAGCTGCACCTTCTATATGGACATTTTTAAATCTCGTCTAAAAACACAACGTGTTCTCCCTGGCCTTTTAACACCACATGCCCCTCCCCACTTTTTAATCATGTGTTGCTGTGCTCTCTTGTCTTGTTCTGTACTTCTTTTATTTTACTTGTGAAAAATGTTTTTACTGTATCTTTTTGTGCATTTTTTTTTATGCTGTCCAGCACTTTGGTCAACCTTGGTTGTTTTAAATGTGCTCTAGAAATAAAATGTACTTGACTTGACTAAAACGTTTGTTGTGAAAGAATACCTATCAAAAGATTTTGGAACACAGACCAGGCTTTCCTCCGTGGTGGAAAGCCTGCAGGTGACGCGATGTTAATTCCTCTCAAAGGAGCGAGGGCTACCTGTTGCTCCTATACTGTATATGGAACAACTATGAGAGTATAGCAGCACACGAGAAGGCACTCTATCTCCTCAGAGAGAGAGAGAGAGAGGATTCGAGGCCACGGTCGGGGTATAAATGTCCACAGGGAACAAAATATCTCTTTCTCGGCCCCGACGATAAAGTTATTCTTATACTCTCGCTGTGCTCGATGGTATCCTTCTGTGAAACCACACTGCAGGCACCCGTGGCGAGATAAGGACATTGAAATACTATTTGACACACACTAGAGAGAACATAACCCCCCCACCCCCTCCCAAGGCACAGGGGTCGCTGTTTCCTTTTAACATTTCCATTAACCCGAAGCAGAAAGCCATGCTCTGCGCTTGATTAAGGGCCTACACCTGGATCAGTGTGATCTAGGGTTGAGCGGCCTGTGGTTATGCCCACAGTTAACCTCCATTAATGTCCTTTTATACCAGATAGAAGCTACATATATATATATATATAGCTCCACTGTCTCTAATAGAGCCCCTCATAAACGCAGGCGGACAGGGTCAGGGGAAGAAGTTGAATACGACACGCGCGTCACGCGTGTGTACGCACGACAACAAACCCATGCGCGCAGCGTGACTGTAAATCACGACAGCCCGCCCCCACACATGCACGTCGTGTGAGCATTAAGCATTAAGAATGAACACGCACACACACACACACACACACGAATACACATTTCACGGTGAAGCAGGGGTCAAAGCAAAAGGGCAAGTCTCTATATTGCGCTCGTGTTTAAGACCAGTTAAACTTAATGACCTCCTTCATTCCTCCGGGCCTTTCAAATAAACTACGACGTTAGCCCTCCTTCGCGGAAACCGGGGATGTAGTTTGGCCTTTTTTAATGCTGTCCGTACCGAGGCAGGAGGTGGTGTCGGCTTTTTTAACAGGACGTGATAAAATGTAGATAATCTCACGCCCACTTGAGGGGATGATGGTGTATAGGTTTATTAAAAGGAAATGAGCCCATTGGTCGGGACGAGCTAATCTAATTCTAGTAGGGTTTAGCTTTAATAGAGGAGTTGGCCCCGGCGCTGTTGTCTTGCAATAAGGCAAATCGCTGTCCTCCGTCAGGATAGAGAGGGCTCGGCGAGGGAAGCATTTAATGGGGTGTGACTTCTAAATGTTAAACATTAACAGAAAATGTTAAGCCTTTTTAGAGAGATCTTCAGCCACTTATAAACCACAATACAATGTAGCTACCCTGTGGGCATGCCAGGGCATAACAGGTGAACAATGCGGTGGGAATAGCCCGATCTACAAAATTGCAGCATGTTGCGTTGTGTGAGCTTGTAGCCGACTGTAGATCAGCTATTTTCGGCTAGGGGTCAATGAGGTATAGAGGACAGGTTTTACATATTTTGTACACTGAGGAAAATAATCTCTCATGAGATACAGTGGGCATACAGTAAATAACTTTAGACAGTCAGTCGGTTTAGTCCTGCCCAGAGTAATCCAGTACGAGAGAGGAGGCGACACTATAGCGTTGACTCCATGGAATGCGGAAGTGCTCATTCTATCTCAATGGGATATAATAGTTCCAATGTTTGGAACTATATATAGGAAGTGCTCATTCTATCTCAATAGGATATAATAGTCCCAATGTTTGGAACTATATATAGGAAGTGCTCATTCTATCTCAATGGGATATAATAGTTACAATGTTTGGAACTATATATAGGAAGTGCTCATTCTATCTCAATGGGATATAATAGTTCCAATGTTTGGAACTATATATAGGAAGTGCTCATTCTATCTCAATGGGATATAATAGTTACAATGTTTGGAACTATATATAGGAAGTGCTCATTCTATCTCAATGGGATATAATAGTTCCAATGTTTGGAACTATATATAGGAAGTGCTCATTCTATCTCAATGGGATATATAGTTCCAATGTTTGGAACTATATACAGCCCATAGCGCCAAAGATCAAAGCGTGTCGCCACTCTCTTACTGGACTACTCTGGTCCTGCCACCTGACGGTGACATATCGAGTGATATTGCTAGTGGCGGTGATGTCAGTTCAAACCCCGGACACAGCAAAATACAGGCTTTCATTTAATAAAGTGCAACACACACACACACACACACACACACACACACACACACACACACACACACACACTCTGCTACAAATGTGGTCAGGTCGGTTGTCAAAAAAATAATCACCACAGGTGTGTATAGCAAATCTAGGAAGATGAGAACTTGCAATATATATATCCCATTCTGGGCGGGAACCCCTTTTGGTGTTTAAAACATTACGTTATAATTTAGCTATTGAAAATGAACTTGTAGCTATGAACTTGTAGGTCTGCTATTTTTGATTTTTTTTTTAAATGTGCCTCAAATCTTTCAGAAAAATGTCATGATTTAGAAAAGATATTTTTTTAATTTCGACGTCAGGCCTGAATGGGATATATACATGTATATATTTGTTGTCACATCAAAGTGGATGGTAACAGAACAGACGCCATAGGATGAGATCCACCCCGCTCCACCAGTCCGTGGCACACTAAAACACTGGATCATCAAGACCTGAGCGCCAGAGAGAGAAAATGACTTCCTCCGTTCTGACGAGTCATTGACATTCCATTACGGGGGAACATGGGAAGAGGGACCGCAGGCAGTTTTTTTATGATTGTGTGCGTTTTGTTTGTGTACAGTTTGTGTGCAGCCATCTGCGTGTGTGTGTGCGTGCGTGCGTGTGCACGTACTGTATGTGTATTGTGTGCGCGGATGCGTGCATTGCATACACAAAGTGCACAGCACGCTATGGGTGGTATAGTGATGGAAGTGTGATTTCCCAGTGCCATTTTGCCTCTGCATACAAGCACGGCATGTTGCCTGTCAACACCGACGTCAAGAACACCATAGGAGCCTCCGAGCAACAACACACCACACAGCTGGCATATGGCACTCCTTATTTCCTTCCCCATTTCTTTCTTCCTTCCTTTCTTTCTTTCTTTCTTTCTTTCTTTCTTTCTTTCTCCTCACTGTTTCTTTCTTTCCTCCGGAGACGTTATAGAAGGACATTTTACCGCTGGAAGAAACCGCAGTCACTCAATGTTAATAGTATTTGTAGTAGATAAGAGTAGCACAATTTGAACTTTGCACCCTAAAGGCCAGAATAATAATGAAGTCTGTATGTGTTTGACTCATAGAGTAATAAAAGGATAGAGACCGAACCGGAGCGTTAGCCCACCCACCACCAAAAACCCCCAGGAAAGTGTTTATTGTGTCCTAAACATTAAAAATCATCATTAAAATAAGCTCTGGTTGCAAAAGGGGTGAAGTGGCCCTTTATGGCAGTGGTTCCCAAAGTGGGGTCCGGGGACCCCCAGGGGACCTTGAAGGAGTCCCAGGGGGTCCCCAGCTAAATGATAGTTTGGAACCAAATGGACCCTTATGGGTCTGTAACTCTGATAGTTTATAAACGGAACCAAATGGATCCGTTTGTACACTCTCGGAGTTCAATTAACATTGATTTTACAATATAAATTGGGGTCCCAGAGATAGAAATGCCATTAACTGTGGGGGTCTGTAGGACTAATATGCATGACAAACTGGGGGTCCTTGAAATTAAAACGGGTTGAGAATCATTGCTAGAGCCGTAAAAATCTTCTCTTTTGGGGGTCCCTGGCATGTATTTTCAAATGGGGATCCGCGTGAAAACCTTTGGGAATCACTGCTTTAAGGTTTAAACCTGCCATAACAGAGCAGCTGTGTGAATGTGCTCGTCAAAAAGGTTGGGTCTGCATGGTTTCATTTCCACGTATAGTCACTTCTCTCAGTGTTGACAGGCAACCAACACTTTAATATCCAGAAACAAATTGGCAGCTGGAATTACACTTCCATCACTATAGCAATGTTTATGCCAATTTTCTCCCTCGATATATTCTCCCTCTTTACCTGCCTGCCTCTCTCTCTCTCTCTCTCTCTCTCTCTCTCTCTCTCTCTCTCTCTCTCTCCCCCTCCCTCTCCCCATCCATTCCATGCTCTCCCCTTCCCTCCCCCTGTGTCATTAGCGTGCACTGTGTATATTTATAACCCCATAAAGCTTTTATGGCCCCCGCCATTACGGAACATTGGAGGTCATGTTGACAACAAACGTGCTAGGATACTGTAGCCAAAGCACATACTGGGCGAATACGCATGTATACCCAGAGCATTTGCTCTGCAAACAGACAAACAAACTTCATAATGCAAACACCAAATGAACAAATGAGTTTACAACCTCCACCACGCGTAATGGTGCCAGACAAAAACAAAACAGGCATAAAAATAAAAATAAACAAGCTATCTGAACAGAGGGGGGAAATAACACACTTAGGAGAGAAGGAAATATCCTGTAAAAAGTTAATTTGCGGGATGGACTCGAATGTCGCAGACTTATACAGCCGGTGGTGTCGCTTGCAGAAATAATTACTCTGCGGCTGGCTTCGAGAGGGGGCAGAATAAAAAACGCATCGTTTGGGTTTGGAAACGTTTACCGTGTGGCACTATATATAATAAAATAGCTTGAGCCCCCACAGCCCAAAGTGAACGCACACATACAGTACAATGCTCTCTGCTGCGATGGGAACGGTGATAAAGTGAGATCTACTGTATCTGCCTCCTATCTGCCTCATACTTATCGAGCTATGCCGGTGATAAAAATGCTGGCCATCAATCACTGGGGGCAGCCAATCCGGAAGCTATGCTTATGGGATTACAAACCCAGCCTTTTATCCAATAGCAGACAATACTATGGTGGGGATATACTGTATAAAATGCTGTACGCACACGCACGTGCACACACACACACACACACACACACACACACACACACACACACACACACACACACACTACACACTACACAATACATTTTCTCATCTGTGCTGTGGGGGCGAAAAGGCAAAAAGGACAGAAAAAGGCTTCGAGTCAAAGTCGAGTCAAAGTCATACGATTTGTTCTCCGCATTTGACCCGTCTCTTGGAGCGGTGAGCTGCAGCCGCGCCGCGCTCGGGAAAGGCTTGACCTTTTTCCCCGTCGACCCTATTCAGAGCAGCTGACCCAGCAGACCCATACACTCCGCTGCTCCGGGCCCATCACACCAGCTCCATGGAGCCCAGCTATAGGGGTCGCCTCGGGGGCTGAGGCACTCTTAACCCCCCCTGCGGGTCTCGCACTGAAGACCCCTCTGACGGAGGCTGCGTGAATTCATGTTTCATCGCAGTGTGCTCACCACGTTAAGAGCAAGGGCGAGAGAGAGAGAGAGAGAGAGAGAGAGAGAGAGATAGGGTCGGATGTGAGAGAGAGAGAGTGTTGACCTTGGCCTTTGGATATTTAGTTCTCTAAAGGCGTCGTAACCTTAAAATGTTCAGCGTGGCACGGCAGGCTGTAAAGTGCCGAGCTGGAGGAAAAGAGATGGTTCAACTTTCTCCGGCAATTAACATGGCAGCAGGACATCACTGCGGTGAGGGAGGAGTGTGGTGTGTGTGTGCGTGCGTGTGTGCGTGCGTGCGTGTGTGTGTGTGCGTGCGTGCGTGTGTGTACGTTCATGTACACAAGCATCCAATGCCTCCTCGTTTACAAATGACTAAATATTGGAAATGTCCCCCTGAAGACTTACCTGTGACGGTGAGCTCGGTGGTCTTTCGAACGACGAAGCCTCCATACTGGACCTCACAGGTGTAATTCCCAATGTCGTCTTCTTTCACGTCCCGGATGGACAAAGTGTCTCTCTTCTGGAAGATGGTGGCTCGCCACTGCTTCGGACGACACTCCTGCACAACCAAAGAAGGAGATGGAGAGGTCAGACTTTCAACTGCTCGCAAAACCTCGGCCTCAAGGCCTCCATGTTTAACACATTTTGGTGCTAGTCACAGTTATACTCGTCCTAGAAATGAATTACGCGGGGCGCTCATGACGAGTAGTTTGATATCGTCATAAGAAAGCCTCGCTTGTGTTTCATGTTTGGAATCGCTCCGGTTGCC
The DNA here is from genome assembly GCF_964188405.1 of Protomyctophum parallelum. Classification (NCBI taxonomy): domain Eukaryota; kingdom Metazoa; phylum Chordata; class Actinopteri; order Myctophiformes; family Myctophidae; genus Protomyctophum; species Protomyctophum parallelum. The sequence goes on along the minus strand of NC_139707.1, from coordinate 42,417,011 downwards.
ACGGACGCCTCGCCAGCACTGCTTCCGTTTCTCCATAGCCGCTAGCTTCCGTATTAGCCGCGGCCTTGTGCGCGCTCTTTTATCGGAAACTACGACGCTGTCCGTGGTTTTGAACAAATGGCCGACGTTCGGAGCTCATTTGTGTTTATCCGGTGATCCCGATCGGAGCAAGGATTGGCCTCATTTTAGCTCGCCAGCATCGACGCTAATACTTTCGCATCCAAGATGGAAGCCAAAACCGGACGCGCGTCATAGTGGAATTGATTCTCCATCACCACCAACACCAATTTCGTCCACCAGGTACAGTAGCACTCAATGTGTTAATAACTCCCGCGAGTTATGACTCAAAAAGCTCCGATCCAAAATGACAGGCAACAGACGCTGCTAGCCAGATGGGAATGTGTATAGAATATATTGCACATGGCCCCGGGAACGCAATATTCCGTGCAAGCATGACATCAATCATTCCCTATGAAACTAAAGACCTCCGCTTCACTTCATCATGAATTACTGCCATAATTCAAAAAGACCCCAGAAGTGGTTCTCTAGTTGGCCACAAAAGGGATTGTGTGTCACCGGGGCGTTACGGGGAGAGAATTGAGAATGTGAGGGTAAAAAGCGTGGCATTTCTATCACGTGATAAAGCCCACATGGTATAAGATTATAAGGTTTGCCAAACAACAGTCGCCCTCCTTATCCGATAAAGGTTTATTGCACTGAACTGAATATTCTCCATTCAATATTATTGCGAGGGCACAGAGGGGCTTTGGATGTTATTTGCCGAGGTGCCTTTGTTTGTGTACTGTGCAGACGTGTGTGCGTGCGTGCGTGTGCGTGTGTGTGTGTACTGGGCCAGAGTATAGTGCACGTGACTCCGCCACTTTGCTCCTTGCCTCTAAGCTTCCTCTACCCTGCTCTGGCAGGGACATCCCAGTCTCGTGGTGGATTCTATTCCCACCATCGCTCCTGCCTCTGGCAAAACCTCGGAATTCAATCAGCGTTGAGGCTCCACAGCGATCCAAATAACTCTGGGTTCCAGCGCTCCCAGTCATTACCTGGGCCTTAATTGAATCCCGTGGAAAACCTAGAGGTCGAGGCCCGGTTGCAGTTAATCTAACTGTTACTGCTTGATCTGCCTGTGATTATAGTTTGTCCTGAGCCCCTTCTCCCTGGGATGCTCTGCTCTGTGTGGTCCGCAGGCCACGGCTGACCCGGCGAAGGTGAGAAGAACCCAGGTAATATAAGAGAGGAGGGGACGACGAGGAGGAGGAGGAACAGAGAGGACATCTGGAGGACGTTCCAACGCTCGTCCCACGGGGGGCAGAGAGTGACATCGCAACAATTTTCTCCCTCACAAGTTTTGTGTTATCATAATGAAAGCCTGCATCTCTACGTTGGGATGCGTGGAGAGAGATGCCCTTGGATGCCCATCCTCTTCCTCCGGGCACTCGTCGCGTTTCAGTATTCTCTTCAGATGACTTGAACGCTGCGGTGTGGTGGTTGCACTGACTGCACACACACAGAGACCCTTATGTAATTCGCCGTCGTCATTTCCATATCCCCATGCATAATCTCCTCCAAGTGATCTGGACTGGAACCCGCATCGAACAAGGCTTTTAACCAATTTTGACCTGAGATCAGATTCTAAAAATGTCTTCTATACATCCTGACAGTTTTCTGAAAAAGCTATGTTTCTATGTCAGTCGTTCTTTGATTTTTTCAAAAATAGCAGACCTACAAGCTCTTAGCGCGCCACTCGGTGGCGTGCTATGAGCTTGTAGATCTGCTATTTTTCAATAGCTAAAGCATGACATAACGCTAACACCAAAAGGGGTTCCCGCACAGAATGGGTTAAGCATAAATAGCCGTGGAATTAGATGAAAACAAAGCAAATGAACCGTTCAATATTATTTCTCGCTTGTATAATCACGGGGGGACAGACATCCTCTCCTCTATACCCCCCCCCCCCTCCCTCCCTCCCCCAGGTGACAAATACAATATTACAATGCATAAAATGATACATAAAAGACTATACCGAAAACAAATTGTGAATTACGAAACGGCACACGGAAAACACACAAAAAGTACATGCACAAAAGAAAGCATGCGCAAATGCGAACACATATACACAGAGGCAGATACAGTACACACAGACACATGCACGTACTGTACAGTACATGCTCACGCACATGCACACGCACATGCACACACACGTGGTGGTATTCACTAGGATCAGAAGCGTGGACGGGCTGGTCGGAGAATGACAATTACAGTTCCGCAGATATAGCCTCCGAGGTTCATTGAGGACAAAATTGGTTTCATTTGTTTGTTTTTTTCTTTTTACACACACACATTTATCGCCACTTTTGTTTCTTCCGTTTAAAATCCAACCAACCGTGATGCAATAACAACTCATCCGCCTCGTCTAATATTTATGAAAATAATATTGGTTTAGTGTAGTTGCACAGATGATGTACACTACAGTGTGATCCCAATTTGTCCAGTGACACGTGCAAGCTGCTATACTTTGTCAGGCAAAGGGAAGATATTTTCGATTGTATTGAGCAATTATTTCCCTGTCAAGATGAGGCAAAACGTTACCCAATTCTTTTTTATCAAACTGGAGTCCAATCCAATCCAATCCACTTTATTTATGAAGCACATTTTTATACAACAAGGTTGAAACAAAGTGCTGTACACAAAGAAATACTAAAAAAGCAACGACAACAGTACATAGACAGGGCGCATAAGGACACAATGCAGTGGAAGCAGCAACTCCTAATCAGTATGTTCAAATGCCGAAGGAGTACAAGTGAGTTTTCAGACGTGATTTAAACACAGAAAAGGATTGAGAAGCTCTGACATGAGGTGGAAGTTCATTCCACAGTGTGGGTGCTACAACAGAAAATGACCTATCCCCCCCGGGATTTCAGCTTGGATTTAGGGACCTTGAGAAGTGACTGGTCAGTCGACCTCAGGGCCCTTGTCGATACTTTGGGAGTTACAAGTTCCGAAATATAGACTGGTGCCAACCCATTTACAAACATAAAAGAAATATAGACTGGTGCCAACCCATTTACAAACATAAAATAAATATAGACTGGTGCCAACCCATTTACAAACATAAAAGAAATATAGACTGGTGCCAACCCATTTACAAACATAAAAGAAATATAGACTGGTGCCAACAGTTTACAGACTTAAAAGCAAACATTAAAATCTTGTGTGGTATGAAAATATATTTTCACCACAGACACTAAAGCCAGGGAGGCCAGGAAGGAAACAAATGTGTCGTGGAGCGGCCAATTCAAATTTAGGTCATTTTTATTTTTTATTTTAGGTTTTATGACCTCAATTACACCCACACAACCTGAACCTTTGCACATTCAAGTGGATTTTCTGTGGTCTGGAGTTTTCTCTGGGGTTTGGAAGTCTTTTGAGCTGCAATGAAAACAGGCAAACCAGGCCTCAACAGTGACATCTGCTGGCAAATCCCATTGGCATAGATGGGATTTGTGGAGTCTTACATCACAGTCCACAGGGAAACCAGAGCACTTGTTTGAGCCAGAAAACCCCAGACCACAGACACTCTACTGAATGTTACAGACTTAATGCTTTTAAGTCTGTAAACTGTTGGCACCAGTCTATATTTCGGAACTTGTAATTCCCAAAGTATCGACAACGGCCCTGAGGTCGACTGAACAGTCACTTCTCAAGATCCCTAAATCCAAGCTGAAATCCCGGGGGGATAGGTCATTTTCTGTTGTAGCACCCTCACTGTGGAATGAACTTCCACCTCATGTCAGAGCTTCTCAATCCTTATTGTCTGTGTTTAAATCACGTCTGAAAACTCACTTGTACTCCATTTGAACATACTGATTAAGAGTGCTTCCACTGCATTGTGTCCTTATGTTGCCCTGTTTATGTACTGTTGTTGTTGTTTTTTTCTTGATATTCTAGTATTTCTTTGTGTACAGCACTTTGTTTCAACCTTGTTGTATAAAAATGTGCTTTATAAATAAAGTGGATTGGATTGGATAAAACTTCAGGTTTTTTGAGGGGGCAATTGAGCTACAAAAAAAACAAAATTACAAAAAGTAGTTTTTTATGTCACAATCCCATTAAAGGAAGCCATGTGGCATTTTTAAGTATCCTGGAAGAACAATGTGCACCCCAAAATAATGATACTTAAGAGAATGTCTCTCTAAAAGGTTGATGCAATTCTACATGCCCTCTTTAGAGGCCCAGAACATTTACATGCAAAAGTGCCCGTCGTAAAGTGCTGGAGTTTTATCTATTCAGCGGAATGCATAATTGACTGCTATTATGACACTAGTACCCATGTCTATTTGTTTTATTACTCTGGCCCAATCTGCCTTCAAATGCATATGCGTTGGAGGGAGTGCACTTTGCCCTGTTTCTGAGTGAGATTGCGGTCAAAGTGCATACACATTTCTTAAGCTCCTGTGGGCGTTTGTTTAAGTTCTGTTTGCTCAATGCGTGGTGGAAAAGAACGTTACAGTTCTGTGCTGCACAGAATACTGTATTCCAACCAGTGTTGTTTTTAGTATTAGTCCTAGTCTCCTGAATAGTTGTCATTTCGTTTTACTCACATTTTAGTCACCTGGAACTAGTGTTAGTCTAGTTTTAGTCGACTAAAATATCATAAGATTTTAGTCGACTAAATCTACAGTTGATTTAGTCGAACAAAATTTATTTTGGCGGGCCTTGATGCCGTCATAGTTTTTTTCACTTGCTGAAAATAGACTATCTAGAGCGGCTATTTTCAGCATGCAACTAATTGTGAAATGACTTATACTAGATCTCTTGTCCACTATTCCCTTCCTAGTCTCTCAAGACAGACTGTTGCCTCGAGGAACAACAGGGGGAGGCGCTGTTTTCCCGAATATTTGACGATGGGATTCTCAGATTGGTCCCTTCCTAACATTTTAGCCATAGAAATCAACACCGTCTTCCAGGAGTGTCCCACCTTGTACCAGACGATGTCCGGCTCCTTGCCGGGCTCCATGTAGTCGTCGATGTCGGGACAGAGGATGTCTTTGCTCTTGCTGAGCTCAGCCTTCTCTGCTCTCCTCATGTCGGAGTTGTAGCACAGGTCGGTGTCGTTCTCCGCCACCGTCAGAGACATGGACACCTTCATGCAGTAGGTGGAGTTCCTGCGGAAAGTCACACAAAAAGAGAGAGATACTCAGTGAACCTTTGCTTGACAACATGGATCATTCATGAGACATTATCGCACATCACTGGCACACACACACACACACACACTGCGAGGAGTAGGGGGGTACTGTCCATGGTGCTGAAAACTCAGGCAGAAGAGAGGTATCCTCACACTCTGTCTACACAGAGACCACCACAACATATACGGTTTATGGTATCATAAAAACAGTATGTTCTGTCAGACAGAAGCACATTACACATTACATTACGCTTGCTCATTATTACTCCCAACAAAATCTCTTTCTCTTCCCTCTCTCTCTCTCTCCTATCTCGTCTCCAATTGCATGGCATGGCAAAAAGAAAAACAGAATGACGACCACTAAACAAAACAAGCAGCATTCTCTACTCTACACAAACACAATCACAACATTCACATTCCTGTCACACACACACACACACACACACACACTAACACATACACACAGACGGGCAGGGGGGAAAAAAACATATGCATACACAAGCAGGATCTAATACATCTCTTTTTATTCATCTCTCTCTCTCTCTCTCTCTCTCTCTCTAAACCATTCAAAACCCCGGCACCCCATCTCCCCCCCCCCCCCACACACACACACACACACACACACACACACCCCTCCCCCGCCCCCTCCAACCGCTGTGTATTTGTGGTGGGGTTAATAATAAGGAGGTGTTCAGCAGCTTTACCGAGTCAATGACTCACGCTCACGACCACTATTGGATTTATAGAGAGGAGAGAGATGAGAGAGAGAGGAGGGATTGGGGGTGGTTGGGGGTGGGGTTGGGTTGGTGGGATGACAGCCCAGGCCTGGGAATGCTAATCAGAGGAGGAGGAGGAGGAGAGGATCACGGGCCGGATCACGAACCGGAGCGAGAGAGCGAGTGAGTATAGTACTGGGCCCCCAGCGGAAGGCGCTGCGAGAAAGCTGCTTCATCATCACTATAACCCATTCAGGACGGGTCGGGGTCGGGAACCCCTTTTGGGTGTGTTTTAAAGCAGCTATATACTTTTAGCAGCTGTTATTTAATGCTATACTTTTAAGCTATTGAAAAATAGCAGATCTACAAGCTCATAGCGCGGCCCCGAGTGCCACGCTACGGGTTTTTGTTTTGAAAGAAAATCGTGAAAATGCGGGGCGCAAATTTGGAATATGTATTCTTTCAGAGCGAACGTTTTTAACTCAAATCTTTGCTTCTTGGGGTGCCTGGAACTACATATTTTCAGATGGCGGATATTTTCAGATGGCGGCCAAATAACAACATTTTTGGGGTCCTTGACATAAAATAGTTTGAGAACCACAGGTTTTTCAGAAAACTGTCACTGACATTTTGTAGAAGCTGGTCTAACTGGGATAATGATGCAGCTAATGCCCTGACCAAGTCTCTGTACAACTGTACCCTCAGTAACGAAGCTTTCTAATTAACACTGTAATTATCAGCTCTCCCCTTCTAACGATCGACCTCTCCAAACTCTGTGAGGGGCCCCTGTTGTCGCCAGTTATCCCTCTAGAACTTCTTTGTCATTTTTTGAGCTGGGCATCATAGCCCCTCCTATATGCAGGTCAAGCTTTTCGTCTCCTCATAGCTGTCAGTGTTATTTTTGCATGGCTGTGTTGTTGAACACTTGGGCTTCGTACACACACATAAAGAACAACTGTTCTGTGCTCTGCCTGTGTTTCATGGCCCGCCCCAATGCTTTTCCAATGGAAGTCACGTGGTTTGAACAAACACTCGTGTGTGCGGCCATGAAACACAGGCAGAGCACAGAACAGTTGTTCTTTATGTGTTCATGAAGCCTAACACAGCTTAACGTGGGAAAGGTTACACGACTGACCCGCCCAGGTGATGGCAATATAATACTAATGACCGTAGTCTGAGGCCTCGTTCACACGTATCAAACACAATCAAACAAATGTTTGGTATTCTTTTTGTTTTTTGGGCCACCACAATGCTTTTCCAATGGGAGTCACATGGTTTGACCAAACATTTGTGTTTGATTGCTGATTGCTGGTGGTGACTTCCCCCCATCAAACAAAACTGTTTGGTCAAACCATGTGACTCCCATTGTGGTGGCCTAAAATGTGTTTGATCTGTGTTTGATACGTGTGAATGAGGCCTTACATGGAAACTGCTGTCGGGCGGTCGTTTCTCCCTCTGTCATTTCCTCTTATTTCTAGTTCCATTAAATAATGTCATGCACATTTGGTCCAACTGGTGCATGGCCTACCTCACCTCAGGCCTGGCTGACTACATTGAGAAGACATGTTATGATGCTCCTGCAACTGAAATGATCAATTATTTATATGGAGAAATGCCGTCGTCATTTAACATGCATCTCAATGGGGTGAGAAGGACAGCTTATTGCCCAGCTGTCTCCTCGCTGCTCTAACGTGCCTATATTGGACAAGGGCGGGTTGGGGCGCTCCCCCTTAGCGAAGGGCAGAGGAGCAAAGGACACCTCTCTTATGAGTGGACTGCACTCATCCCACCACTTGCCTTCCAGCACATTTTTTTATTTAACTTTTAGACATAGTCTCTTGAATACTTTTCATTCAGATTTAGTCACATTTTAGTCACCTGGAATGTTTTAGTGTTTTTAGTCAGGGTTCTCAACCTGGGGGGTCGCGACCTCTCAGGGGGTCCCGAAGTTGAGAACCCCTGATTTAGTCGACCAACATGTATTTTGGCAGGGCCTTGATGCCGTCGTAATGGCTGATTTTACACTTGCTGAAAATAGCCGATCTACAAGCTCACAACGCGGCGTGAGCTTGTAGATCTGCGATTTCCAGCGGCGCAAACCTTAGCGTAAAATGACTTACACTGAACCTCTTGTCCACTGTAGTCCCTTCCTAACATTTTGTCGAGTTTTTATTTGTTTGACGAAATTGTCAATATATTTAGTCTCAGTGTTATAGTCACCATACCCTGAGCTAACGTGTTAGGTTTCTGGTCTAGAGGGGGCGGGTCGCGGCTCAGATTTGCGCACGCCCTGATTGGATCTCATCGATCTGTCCGTCACCCCCGGCCCCTCCTCTCCCCCCCTAGTGCAGCGCTACGTCACATCATTTGGAGCGACGCCCACCCAGAAGGGTTGACTCCCACTTTTAGACCAGAGCGGCCAATGCGTTCCTCCAGGCTTTCAATTTTTTGCACCAACAAAAATGAAAGCCTGGTACCGAGGCTATAGTCACCATAGCTTCGTTTTCAAAGTCGTCAAAATCAACACTGCATGCTATCATGCTCATACTCATGATCACCATTGCGACAGTCATCGTCGGCCAGGAATGTCACCTCCTTCATCCTCACCAATCAGGCATCAGCGCCTTCATGACCGATACCCCCTGTTGCCCTGTCAACACAGTGCCATTCTAAATCCAGCCTGAGGGTGTGTGTGTGTGTGTGTGTGTGTGTGTGTTACTACCCCTGTCTGTCTATCTGTCCTCTCTTACACACAGCGGGGCTGTGTACGCGCGGCGGTGACCTGCGTGTACACACATGCCCATGTGGACTTTCATTTCATTTCATTACATTACATTTACTGCCGGCCAGATGCTCCCATTCACCGTAAATGACAGGGTTTTCATATGATCTACTCAGGTTATGGAAGCAATAAGGGGAGTCACCTCTCTCGTATAAACACCTCTGACCCCCGCGGCCATAAAACACTGGCGCACGCCCCAGCTGCGTCTCCCCGCGGCTCAGCGATACATCCCTGGTATATAGACGGCATGCGAGGGGCAGAGGGACTCCATGTGTGGAATGAGAGTTAACCCATTCTGACCTGAGATCAGATTCACACGAGGTTTCCACTGGACACACACTGGTCTGATGAACCCATTCTGACCTGAGATCAGATTTAATTTAATTCTTCGATTTTTCAAAAATAGCAGACCTACAAGCTCGTAGATCTGCTATTTTTCAATATCTAAAGCATGACATGATGCCGACACCAAAATGGGTTCCCGTTCAGAATGGGTTAACACACGGCGTGCATTGTACTGTACAGCCGAAGGCTGACTGCAAAGGGCATCGCGGAAAAATGCTGTAGGCGTGCACGTCGGAGTGGTCTGCGAAGATTATACCCGACCCAAGGCCCTCTGTGTCCTCTCTCGGTTTGTGTTTGGATGTGTGGTATGGTATTCTATCGACTCAATTCCACCGATATTGCACTGAGAGATATAAGTGTAGGAGGCGTTTGCAACAACACGTCAAAACGTCGAGACCTCATGGAGCCCCGGAATGCTGCATCTATTCTGCATCGATATGAACAGTGTTGAAAATGCAAGCTTATATACAGTATGCCTACATGTTGTAGGATGCGCATCAGCGTTCTGAGCTTGTAGATCGGCTATTTCCAGCACACAACACGGCCATTACTTATGAAGTATAAATCGAGCTCAACGGGTCCTTTTGGCTAGGGATTATGTGATACGCACGTAAGTCCCAATACTGTACATGTTTTACTTTATGATTACCTGTTTTTATAGAAGTGTACATTTGTGCGTCTCTAAATGTTCTGATGAATTGAAAATGCTGGACCCTGTTGTAAACAGTGTGCAAGTGCTTAAAATCATGTTGTGTCCCGAGTAACAGTTGTTTGTATTGACCCGTGCCTTCGTTTGAAATGTACCCCATTCTACATACTGTGAAATAAAAAATCACACCTGTGTGAACCGAGTGGTGCAACTCTCCTCTCTCTCTCCAACCCCCCCCCCCCTCCCCCTCCTCTGTCTCTCTCTCTCTCTCTCTCTCTCTCTCTCTCTCTCTCTCTCATTAGCAGGCAACAGGCACCACTAATACTATCTCTCTCTCTCTCTCTCGCTCTCTCTCTCTCTCTCTCTCTCTCTCTCTCTCTCTCTCTCTCTCTCTCTCTCTCTCTCTCTGTTTCTGGCAAACAGCGCCCCTACTGGTACTAATAGTCATGCACTCTTGCTCATGGCCACATAGGTACGCACGGACATTGCTGGTTGTAGGAGTGGTTGCACCACTCAAACATTCAATCAATCAATCAAATGCACAAACGCACGCACGCACAGCACAGTCAGCTCTACACACTTCGGCATAAACGTTGTCACCATGAGGAGATTATCAGCAACGACCTCTCTCACAGGCAACACACCTGAGCCTTTAGAAGGTTCCTCAGGGAGCCCCACGCCTCTCTCCGTGCTAAACGGGCGCACGGCGCGGCGCGGGGGGGGGCGGGGAGGCGTCAGCGGTCATTTGATTTGATGGACGGTTGGGGGTCGACGCTCCGTCCTGTGGCGTGCGTGCGTGCGTGCGTCGCTGACGTCCTGTCACACGCTCGCTATTTGAGTGGCGCTGGCATTTTGGCACATTAGCCCATTCTGAACGGGAACCCATTTCGGCGTTAGCATCACGTCATGCTTTAGCTATTGAAAAACAGCAGATCTACAAGCTCATAGCGCGCCACCGAGTGGCGCGCTACGAGCTTGTAGGTCTGCTATTTTTTGAAGAATCGAAGAACGACTGACATTTTTTTAGAATCTGATCTCAGGTCAGAATGGGTTAATCAGACCAGTTTGTGTCCTAGTGGAAACCTTGTACGAATCTGATCTCAGGTCAGAATGGGTTAGTCTGCGGATCACGTTTTGGCGGCCCCGGCTGCACGCCCCTGTATTATATCCAACATGGTGGATAATGTAATCACGGGGAAGGGGAAGTATAACAACGTGGTCTCGGCCACTCAGGAACACACACTCATTACCAGGAGAGTATATGAATTCATTCATCAGTGTGGGGGCATGCATTGAATACTGAGGCGTGTGCGTGTGTGTGTGTGTGTGTGTGTGTGTGTGTGTGTGTGTGTGTGTGTGTGTGTGCGTGCGTGCGTGCCTGACCGAGAGAGCGAAAGAAAGAAAGAGCGAGAGGAACTTAAAGGAATATTCTACATTCTATATACACTGAGATGAGATGGATGGAGGGGAACAGAAACAGAGGAGTGAAAGACTCAAAGACTCAAAGAGACAAAGCATGAGAGAGAGAGAGAGAGAGAGAGAGAGAGAGAGAGAGAGCGGAGCGGAGCGGCAGAGAGAACACACAGTGAGATTGCTATGTAAATGAAGTCACCTTCACACCACCAAGTGGCGATTAGACTTAAATTTTTCCAGACAGAGAAGGACAAAGATAAACTCTTCACACGCACACATTGCGCTCTCACATCCATAAATGCATGTGCGATCACGTGACGAGATTCACATGCAAACATGCTATATGCGCGGGCAGATACACACACACACACACACACGCACGCGCACACACACACACACACACACACACACACACACACATACGCAAATGCTTTAGGGATTCATGGTGAGCCTCCATATCTCCTTCTGAGGAGAAACATCTGGAGGGGCCTCGGTGCAAAGCCAAACTCTACACAGGGGGGGGTTGGTTTAACCCATTCTGACCTGAGATCAGATTCTAAAAATGTCTATTACATCCTGACAGTTTCATTATTAACCCATTCTGACCTGAGATCAGATTCTAAAAGTGTCTTCGATTTTTCAAAAATAGCAGACCTACAAGCTCATAGCGCGCCACTCGGTGGCGCGCTATGAGCTTGTAGATCTGCTATTTTTCAATAGCTAAAGCATAACATGATGCTGACACCAAAATGGGTGCCCGGTCAGGTTGGTTTAATCAACATTCATGCAGTCCCCACAGCACCGCGACACCACCAGCGCGCTATACTATAGCCTCTGTATGTAAACTGTCAGTGTTAACCCATTCTGACCGGAGATCAGATTCATACGAGGTTTCCACTGGACACACACACTGGTCTGATGAACCCATTCTGACCTGAGATCAGATTCTAAAAAATGTCAGTCGTTCTTCGATTTTTTTCAAAAATAGCAGACCTACAAGCTCGTAGCGCGCCACTCGGTGGCGCGATATGAGCTTGTAGATCTGCTATTTTTCAATAGCTTAAAGCATAACATGATGCTAACACCAAAATTGGTTCCCGTTCAGAATGGGTTAAGTCCGATTTAGTGCGAGAGCCTCACCAAGTGCACCAGAATGGTGCGTCTATAACATCCAATGAAGCCGCGTCGTGTGAACGGACATTATATACCCAGCCTAATCTGGTTCAGATGGAAAACGGGAGGTCATTTGTCTGGAATGCATTGAAATAACATTTTGAGATATGACCCCATATGCCTGCACATATATACATACTAGCGTGCATTGTAGAAATCCACCGCGCAGTCTAATTGCCAGCTAATATGTTTTTAATTGCACATTGTCGGTTAATGAGATTCCAGTAATTATGCACAATGTAACTAAATATGTATTTCTGCATATTTAGCTCATTAGCCCATTCTGGGCGGGAACCCCTTTTGGTGTTTATATAGCATTATGTTATGCTTTAGCTATTGAAAAATAGCAGATCTGGGACTTCCGGTTATGACGCCAGCAGGATAGCAGCATAGTGAGGGAGCTCCCGACCAGAAATTGACAGAGAGCCCCACAAACAGTGAAATTATCGTTCAAACTTTAATCTAAAATAACGAGAGAGGGGCAGAAATGTCTAACAACAAAGGCATTAAGAAAAAACCCACCAAAACTCCGAACAAACACGGCGGAGGCGAGAGAAGCCACAGCAGTTCTCCGGAGCAGCACGAGAGGCAAGATGGCGGCGCCCGCACAGAGGAAAAGAATACAGACTTGGCTACAGTCCTCAGAGAACTACGGGACTTCAGACGAGATAACAGAAGCCAACTCGAAGATATTAAAGAAGAAATCAAGAAAACAAACACAAGAATGGATGAAGCAGAGGGTCGAATCACAAAGGCGGAGGAAAGAATCCAGAACACAGAGGACGTCACGTCGGAGATGCTAAAGCTGTTAGCTCAATTTGACACCAAAATGATTGACCAAGATTGTCGCTCCCGACGCGAATCTGTCCGTATATATGGGGTCTCAGAAGGGAAAGAAAGTGACTCCACATCAATGAACGATTTCGTGGAAAAACTACTACAAGAGGGGCTGGGATTGCCGAACACAGAGCCCCTCCACATACAGAGATCACATCGCTCCCTAGGCCCCAAACCACCGACAGACGCCCCACCAAGATCTATCGTGGCCAAATTCCTTAGTTTCAAAACCAAAGAAATGGTGCTCAGAACGGCGTGGCAGAAAAAAGGCTTCACGTGGAAGGACAACAGAATTAATCTAGACCAAGACCACCCCCCACGTGTTCTTCAGAAGCGTCGAGATTATGCAGAAGCACGCCATTTATTGAAGGACCGAAGCATATCATTTAAAACTCTCCATCCAGCCCGTTTAAGAGTGGACTACAGCGAGGGAACCAAGATCTACGACACGGCGGAGGAGGCAACACAAGACATGGCGAAGAGAGGCTTCTCTATCACTGTGATTCAAACCCCGGGGACACTGATGGAACAACTGAGACAACTGACATGGCAGAAGAACACCCGACGTGGGGACGGACGAGCACTCCGGCCGAGATACAACGCGAGTTACAAAGACAAGCTGCAGACCTTCAAAAGAAGAGGGACAACACCACCACCACCCGAAGATGCAGAGGCCAGAGGACAGGACACTGATAAGTAACAGTTAGTGAGATGAGAACGTGATGAATGCACGGTTTAGAAATGACACTGGGAATGGTGAGTCCAATTTAAAGTCAAAATATGTTTTCTTCTTTTTGGTTTAGGAAAAACAGGGTAAATAATTCGTATGCATATATATTTACCTAGCCTAAGGGTTTACTAAAGGATAAAATACTAATAGGTCGGGAAGCAAAAACATGAGACCTAACTATGTTGTTAATTTTAAGGCCCCCCCCTGCCAGCCTAGAGAGGGGGGGTTACCCTTGTTGAGCTGGTGTAGGGTCACACGAGGGACCTCTACCTTGAAGTCTAGAGATGCACTTTTCATTTTATTTTATATTTTTCTTCTTGTATGTTTTTTTGTATATTTGCAGCTTGTTTGGGCAACTAGGGAGATGCTTTTCACATACATGTTGAATATGCAGGGCATAACCTAAATGCAGGATATAAAGATAGTTTCATTTAATGTAAATGGTTTAATTAATCCAATTAAGAGAGGAAGGATACTTTCGAAATTGAGGAAGGACAAGGTACAAATAGCATATTTACAAGAGACCCACCTCAATGATACAGAGCACGCCAAATTGAACAAGTCAGGTTTCAAATATGTATACTCATCTTCTTACAAGTCCGGTCCCAGGAGAGGAGTAGCCATACTGATCTCACACACAGTCAATTATGAACACATATCAGAGGTTAAAGACAAGGAAGGCAGATTTGTATTGATAATAGGGAAAATAGAGGGGACCATAGTAAGTTTACTGAATGTGTATGCCCCTCCAGGAAGCGACTGGTCATTCTACAAACAAATATTCGATATAATGGTGACAAAATCACAGGGCATCCTCATCAATGCTGCTGATTATAATTTTCGATTAATACCACATTTGGATGCTTCTGGAGGCAATCCGGAACCCAAACCCATAGCCAAGAAAGCAACTGCACTGATGAAGGAAGTAGGAATAATAGATGTTTGGAGAGAAATGTACCCGACCAGCCGAGACTACACTCATTATAGTGCTCCACATTCGGTATATTCTAGGATAGACTATTTCTTCGTTCTCAATAGAGACTTTCACAAAATAAAGCACTGTAGCATAGGCCCGATAGCTCTGTCAGACCATAGCCCTATTTACATGACTATATGCCTTAATGGAAAACCGAGGTCCACGCTATGGAGATTTAATTCAAGTATTTTAAATAATCCAACAACTAAAGCTGAACTAAAAAAAGACATAGAAACATATCTTGAGCTGAATGACAATGGTGAAGTAACACCGTCAGTGCTCTGGGACGCCCTTAAGGCTGTGATGAGAGGCAAAATTATTTCCATCACTGCCCAAGCCAAGAAACTGAGGAGACAACTGACACATGATTTGGAAATTAAATTGAAACACCTACAAAGAAATCATGCCAATAGCCTGGACCTCGGGGTAAAGCGGGAGATGAAGGAAATAAGGAACAATTTGGAGGATTTGGGGACACAGGAAATAAAAAAGAAAATGCTGTTCACCAAGCAACGCTATTATGAGGTGGGAGGAAAGTCAATGCGACTACTAGCTTACAAATTGAGAAAGCAACAAGCAGACAATACCATTTTAAAAATAAAGAATCCTGAATCTGGTGTAATAGAGACTAGCCAGGAGAAAATAAAAGAGAGTTTTAACACTTTTTACAAGAAATTATACTCCCAACCACAAACTAATAACGAACCTCAGGTTGACTCTTTTCTTGCGTCTCTTGACCTGCCTACTGTCACGGAAAACCAAAACAAAGATTTAATAGCCAGAATAACAATAGAAGAAATAGAAGCAGCGATTTCCAGGCTGAAGGGAGGCAAATCGCCAGGTACAGACGGCTTCACGGCTGAGTGGTATAAGGGTTTGAGAGAGGATTTGGTACCCGTTCTATTAAGAGCCTTTAACTGGGTAATGCAGACAGGGGAGACACCGTCTTCCTGGAAGGAAGCAATAATCTCAGTTATTCCGAAAGAAGGAAAGGATAAAGTCGAGTGTAACAGTTACAGACCCATCAGTTTATTAAATTTAGATTATAAATTATTCACGTCCATATTGGCACAAAGATTAGATGAGATTTTAATTTGTATCATTTCAAAAGCGCAAACAGGTTTCATTCGCCAAAGGCAAACACAAGATAATATCAAAAGAACTCTACACATTGTTAGCCAAATAGTCCAGAGTGGAGAGGAGGCAGCTTTACTAAGCCTTGATGCCCATAAAGCCTATGATTCAGTATTTTGGAGCTTCCTATTCAAGGTATTAAAGAAGTTCGGGTTTCATAAGTCTATTATCAAGACATTCCAGGCGTTATATAAAAATCCATCTGCTAGAATAAAAATTAATGGTGACTTGACGGAATCTTTTACTCTGGAACGTGGTGTCAGACAGGGCTGCAGCGCTTCTTGCAGCCTCTTCGCAATTTTCATTGAACCATTAAGTCAAATGATAAGACAAAATAGAAATATTAAAGGTGTAAACATGGCAGACGGTGAACACAAGTTGGCATTATTCGCAGATGATTTATTAATATATTCAACACAGCCCACACAATCGATTCCAACTCTAATGGAGGGACTAGAGAAATACGGATCTTTTTCAGGCTACAAGCTCAATATTGAAAAGACCCAGGTTATCACTTTTAACTATAATCCACCTGAGACTATGTTGGGGAAATACGACCTAAAATGGGACGCAGACTCGATACGGTACCTGGGAATTGTCCTGCCTAAAGTTATATCTAAAATAACAGATCTTAATTATGGCCCCCTGAATGATAAAATAAAAGACGATCTGGCGCGTTGGAGCCTCGTCCCTTTTTTGAGTCTTAGTTCCAGGATAGACTCGGTCAAAATGAACATCCTACCAAGGTTATTGTACTTATTCCAATCCCTCCCAGTCGAGGTGACAACCAACCAATTTAAAGAATGGGACAAATTAATATCCAGGTTCATATGGCAGGGGAGGCGACCCAGAGTTAGATATAAAACTTTACAATTAAAAAGGGGAGCAGGGGGACTGGGCCTCCCCTGTCTATTTGACTACTACTGTGCCGCTCAATTGAGGACTCTTGTGTACTGGTGTACGCCTTCATATTCAGCAAGGTGGAAAGACATTGAGGCAGCATGGGCTCGGGAGGTACCACTAGCCGCCATAATTGGGGATGATAGGTTAATAAAAAATATGAAAGATAGAAATAACCCCTGGATTAATACAGCATTAAAGATTTGGCAAGAAACACTGAAAAAACGTGACCTCAAAAATGGTGCCAGAATGCTGAGATGGTGTGCGTACGACACGGATTTTATTCCAAACAGAACTGATTGTCGATTTAGGGGTTGGATCTCTAAAGGTATAACCAATTACTACACTTTTGTACACAAGGGGGCACTCAAGAGCTTTGAATCTGTTCAGAAGAAACATGGCTTGGATAAGAGTGATTTTTACAGGTTTCTACAGCTTCGACACTATATAAATCAGACTCTGAGCGGTGCCTTGTTTTTGGAGTCTTCAGACCTCATGAGGGTGTTCTTGTCGGCAGGAGACTCTCCTACATGCAGTAGGATTATCTCTAGACTGTATAATGGTCTCCAGCAGAACACAACTGAAAATACGATATATGTCAAAGAAAAATGGGAAAGAGAAGGGAATTTTACCATAACTGAAGAAGAATGGGAGAAAACTTGCAATTCGCTTTGGGAGTCAACATGTTCAAACATGTGGAGAGAATTTAATTGGAAAAATCATATACGGTATTTTATAACACCTCTGCAAAAGAGATATAGAGGTACAGGAGTAGACTGCTGGAGATCATGCAATCACAATGCAGCGAACCATTTTCATGTGTTTTGGGAATGTCCAGTTCTAGATACATTTTGGAAGGAAATACATGATCATTTGGAAGCTGTGTTTGGGATCATCATCCCCTTTCAGTTCGATACATTATACCTAGGTAACCTCCCATATGACTCATTTGATGCTAATGATAGAAAATTAATTCTGACCCTCCTGGTCGCTAGCAAGAAGGCTATCACTAGAAAGTGGCTGCAGCCACAACCACCCACAGTAGAAGAATGGATCGAGATAATCCATGACATATACAAGATGGAAAAATTGACATACTCACTCAGATCACAGGAAGAAAAGTTCCTCTGGATCTGGATTAAATGGACTGAATATATTGCACCTGTCCGATCAGACTTTTGCTGAATAGGTAGTTTGTTATCACTCATCCTGTGCCTCTTCCTACTTTTGTTTCTATTTATTTTTTCACTCTCTTTTCTTTTATTGTATCTTGCCGAATGTATGACCCTGTTTTTGTTTCCAAATAAGTGTATTGTAAGTTTGTGAAAGCTCCCCCTTTCCCTGCAAAGCTGCCCAGATGTTTTTGATTTTTGTTTTTGTCTGTTTTTGTTTTTTGTTTTTTCTTGTCTGCTTTTTGTTTTCGTCCTTTACAAAAAAAAGAGAAAATGTAATTTTGGTCACCATTGAGCACATAGGAAACATATCTATATATTTATATATTATATGCAATTGTTATTCACTTGATCATATGTTGTGAAGATGTTCATAATACTTGCAAACGATGACCAAAATAAAAACATAATTTCAAAAAAAAGAAAAATAGCAGATCTACAAGCTCATAATTATCGCCACACAGAGTGCTGCGCTATGAGCGTGTATAGGTCTGCTATTTTTGAAAAATCGCGCAAATGTGCCGCAAATCTTTGAATGTATATTCTTTCAGAGCGAACGTTTTCAACTAAAATCTTTGCTTCTTGGGGGGGTGGTACCTGGAACAATTTATTTTCAGATGGGGGTTTTTCTGGGGGTCCTTGACATGAAAAAAGTTGAGAATCACTGATAGAAACATTATACTGTAGGGTTTTTCAGAAAACTGTACTGATTTCTAGAATGGAGTTCAGTCTCAGATCTAAATGGGTTAAGCAGGTCAGTTTAAATATCTGAGGGTTGGGATAAATTAAGTTTGTCTCTGGTTCAAATGTGAAATGCACCGTGGAAAGCAAACAGAGAATATATTCCTCTTCCCCCTGTAGGGAGCTGTAGAGCAAAGTGTTTGGGTCACATGCACGAGAAATGTGTGACTCAAAAGCTTACCCTCTAACAAAAAGACAATTGATTTCAGCTCAAGAGGCAAATCTCTCGCTAGTGCTCTGATTAGGGCATCTGAGAAGTTTGGAAATCCCCCCCGGCTCAACAGCCAGCCCACTTGAGGAGAACACAGACCCGGAGGCACTCTGGAGAATTACTGTATTGCTCCGAATTCCCCAACAAAACAATTTTCGGAATGGTGGAGAAACCGGAGAGCCATTAGCATAGATACTAGTCGATAATCAAATGCAACAGGGGACACTCGTTGATGGAAGGAATGTGTCCTGGAAGAATTCACATCAGATTAGCCCTGTGGCGATCGGTAATGACATGTGGCATGGGGGCCGGGGTGTGTGTGTGTGTGTGCGTGCGTGTGTGTGTGTGTGTGTGTGTGTGTGTGTGTGTCATGATCATCACACACAAACACGCTCACCCCCCGTCACGCTCAATGTACTCGGCAAGCCTCTCTGGCTCTTTAACCCATTCTGACCCGAGATCAGATTCTAAAAAAAATGTCTTCTATGTCAGTCGCTCTTCGATTTTTCAAAAATAGCAGACCTACAAGCTCGTAGCGCGCCACTCGGTGGCGCGCTATGAGCTTGTAGATCTGCTATTTTTGAATAGCTAAAGCATAACACCAAAAGGGGTTCCCAGCCTAAAATGGTTTAAGAGGCCTTTAACTGGGTTTATTAAAAAAAGCATCGGTGGAAATGAAGAGCTGCAATGAGCCGTTTGCTGAGGGATGTTCTCCAACGGCAGAGGTTAATAAGTTACTGCCACGTAATTATGCATCTCATATTATATTAAGGCAGACTAACTCCACACGCCGCCCTACTAAAAGCGCGGCATGCATGTGCGTGCGTGCGTGCGTGTGTTTGTGTAGTATGATAGTGTTTTTAGTTTAATTAATCTCTCATTGGTCCATAATAATATATCTCCCTGTAGACTCTGTTTCGTCTCACGCGCACGCACACGCACGCACGCACGCACACACACACACACACAAACACACACAC
This sequence comes from Protomyctophum parallelum, assembly GCF_964188405.1. Classification (NCBI taxonomy): domain Eukaryota; kingdom Metazoa; phylum Chordata; class Actinopteri; order Myctophiformes; family Myctophidae; genus Protomyctophum; species Protomyctophum parallelum. Next base: position 42,397,052 of record NC_139707.1, on the reverse strand, counting down.
ACACACACACACACATACACACACACGCACACGCACACACACACACACACACGCACCAGCTCCCCCTCATACTGCCTTGCTCTAGGCGGTAGTTCTGCATTCTGCATAGTGCTCCTCTGTGTACTGTAAATATACACTATATATATATATATATTTAATCCATTCTGTATACGGGAACCCATTTTGGTGTTAGCATCATGTTATGCTTTAGCTATTGAAAAATAGCAGATCTACAAGCTCATATCGCGCCACCGAGTGGCGCGATACGAGCTTGTAGGTCTGCTATTTTTGAAAAATCGAAGAACGACTGACATTTTTAGAATCTGATCTCAGGTCAGAATGGGTTGATCAGACCAGCGTGTGTCCAGTGGAAACCTCGTATGAATCTGATCTCAGGTCAGAATGGGATATATAGAGAGAGAGACAACGACAACAAAAACAACCCTGACACCAGAACCAACCCCCCCCCCCATTCCCTTATATACCGTAGCACGCAGGAGTAGAGGCCCAGGTCCTGGAGGTCGGCGGGCCGGAACCAGATGGCGTCCTCCTCCTTGCTCATGCGCACGCCGTCGAAGGAGATGGGCTCCTCGAAGTCGCTCTGGCCGCCCATCAGGCCCGAGCTGCGGTACCACATGAGGCTGAGGCCCACGCTCTGCGCCTGGCTGTAGTTGGCGCGGATGTAGCCGTAGAACAGCGCGCACTTCAGGCGCACCGGCTCGCCCTGCAGCACGCGGTACTTCAGGTAGTCCACCGACCAGTCCGTGCAGCCGTCCACTGAGACCAGAGAGAGAGAGAGAGAGAGAGAGAGGGGGGTGGGGGTAAGTCAATTACAATTTAGAACAATTTAGGCATTTAGCAGACGCTCTTAATCCAGAGCGACAAGTCAATATCATTGTATCCAGGCAGTGTTCGTTTTTGGCAGCAAATTTCTATTTTAAGTTTTAGTCGTATAGTCTCCTGAATAGTTTTCACTTCAGTCTTAGTCACATTTTAGTCACCTGGAATGTATTAGTGTTAGTCTAGTTTTAGTCGACTAAATGTCATGAGATTTTAGTCGACTAAATCTACAGGCGATTTAGTCGAGTAAAATGTATTTTTGCGGGCCTTGTTGCCGTCATAATGACTTATTTTACACTTGCTGAAAATAGCCGATCTACAAGCTTGTAGATCTGCTATTTTCAGCATGCAACCAAGTGTAAAATGACTTATACTGGATCTGTTGTCCACTAGTCCCTTCCTAACATTTTAGTCTAGTTTTTATTTGTTGACGAAATTGTCAGTATATTTAGTCTTAGTTTTAGTCACCATAGCATAGTTTTAATTTAGTTTCCATTTAGTTTTCTTCAGTGGAAAAGGTAGTCGACGAACATTTTCCGTCTTAGTTTTAGTCGACGAAAACAACACTGTATCCAGGTATGCGAGGGAAGCAGTGTGTTTTAACTGTGTGCCGCCCATCCGTCGCACGAGACTCGATATTAGTTTTTTACTGCCGTTTATGAACACCATGCTGAAAACACTGTGCTGTAAAACACCGTATAGAACTGACATACAAAAACAAGACGACAAACAAAACATTAACTTGGACGTTCAATACAATTACATTCATAATAATAATAATACATAAACCTTCACAATAAGATTCACAAACAAACAATACTGACCACTTTGCCTGCTTGCACATGAATGGGGGGGGGGGGGTCGACTTGGAACCGTCAGTCTTTCTTGAAAAACCCTTTTGTTTTCTCTTCTTTTCTTTATTTTACTTTACTTCATTTCATGTACTTAACTTTACTTTCTTCTGCTTTACATTTTATAGTTCACTTTACTTCGTTCACTTTACTTCTCCTAGTTTACTTTACTTCTTCTGGTCTACTTTGCGTTCTTCCTCCTGCACAGAGCTCTCTCTCTCTCAGTGATCTGCACAGAGCTCTCTCTCTCTCAGTGATCTGCACACTCTCCTTCAATGTAATGAGACTTCTGCCCTCTCTCACTCACAAACAGGTGTAACCAACAAGCTTAATTAGCAGAAGCACAGATGCAACAAAGACACATAATTGAGAACCCTCAACACATAGAAAAGGACACATGTACAGAAAAATGAAAACCTTGACATGGCTGCAGTAACAAACTAAACTGCCTTGCAAACGGGGAGCGAGAAAGGACAGGTCTGCTACAGGTCTGCTCAAGAGGGGCGCGACAACGCAAGCGCAAAAAACCCCGAATCCTGGTCTGGTGAGTCGCGTGCACGGAACGAGCACGCGCGCAACAAATCCACGGGACCGCGCTCAGGTAAATACGCTTGCGTTGTCGCACTGCGACGCGACTTCTCCGAGCAAAAACGCAGGTGTCATTGAAAATGAACTTTTATCGCTCCCCGTTTGCAAGGCTCTTAAGTCATCTTTTGAACAGTTTTTAGTTTAGTTTTAGTCACATTTTAGTCAGCTGGAATGTCGTAGCGTTAGTTTAGTTTTAGTCGAATAAATCTACAGTTGATTTCGTCGACTAACATGTGCTTTGGCGGGGCCTTGATGGCGTCGTAATGGCTGACTTTACACTTGCTGAAAATAGCAGATCTACAAGCTCACAACGCGTCGCAGCGGTGTGATCTGCTATATGGATTATTTTTCAACACGACGACAAAGGATTACATCATTTTAAGCCGGATTTTCATGAAACGAACATGAAAACGATGTTGGTTCTTCAAACGTTAGTGAAAAAAATCACACCCGTGTGAACTGAGTGGTGCAACTCCCCTCTCTCTCTATATATATATATATATATATATATCTCTCATTAGCAGGCAACAGTGCAGCACTATCTCTCTCTCTCTGTTTCTGGCACAACAGCGCCCCTACTGGTACTCATAGTCATACTGGTGCTCATAGTCACATAGGTAGGTTAACGTCACATAGGTGAACACGGACATTGCTGTTCCTTGGAGTGGTTGCACCACTCAAAAACTAGGCAGTCAAATGGGGATTGCGATGTTTTTTATTCCGCAGTATAAAACCGTTAAGTAACTTGGAAAATAACCATAAAAACATCGATATCGTGATCGTTCTGTGTATTGCGATAATGCTTGAACAAAAATATGGCGACGATATATATTTGTCCATGCACCCGTACAGTATGAGCGTAGGCAAAGGCTTGGTGCCAGGAGGGGATACAACAACAGGACATCATAAAGACAAGATCGATATCACACATTACACATTGATTAGAGCAGACGAGTAACAGCCTGTGAATCATGCCCATGATAATATGCCTCTTGTTTGACTAGAAAGACATTGGATACTGTGTACAACAAGGCATCGACGATGCAACCGCTGCATATTGTGTCTGCTATGTAACTCTGAGCTCCATACAGTAAGTCTGTAAGATACAGTGTTATTCTGATGCAACCGCTGCATATTGTGTCTGCTATGTAACTCTGAGCTCCATACAGTAAGATACAGTGTTATTCTGATGCTGCCGCACAATGCATGCCCCAGGCACATTCTTTTTCTCCCTCCTCTCTCCTGTCCTATACATACACACTCCCAATTCCACTCACACTTATGCATGATACAGTACAGCTATGCTGGCTTCAGGAGTAGATAGATAGCAGATGCTCCCCCCGGCAATATCCAAACACTCCCAGACTCTGACACTTAGGGAATGAAGTGCAAAGTATCTCCCATAAATGATGGTCGGTATAACTCCTGCAGCGCTGAGGATGCACCCACCACACACACACACACACACACACACACACACACACACACACAGCCACTCGCTATGCTATCATTAACTAGAAATACGCCCACAGCTCGTGATGCAATAGGCGTGCTTCTTGGCAAACTGCTTGTGTGCTGAAAGCAACTATACCACCAAAAGATATCGACATCTGTACTGAAACCCTTTACACAGGTTTTTGTTTTCTCATAGCCTTAGGGGGTTTATGCTATAATAAAAGTTAGCAAATGGTTAGTTTCTCGCTGCCAGTGGTAAAATGGCAGTGTGACAGTATGCTGTCACACTGTATTGAGATAGTGATAGCCTACATTTCCAGGTAGTGTACAGACTCAAATCTGAATAACTGTCCGTCTTTCCACGGAGGTTAAACTATGGGGGGGGGGGGGGTATGTGGTAACGTGTGCAACAAAAAAAACGAATGAAAGAAATAATGCAAGGCAGAAAGTAGAGGGTCTGAAAAGACATTGGACTGGAATCCAGTGAATCTGCTCCAGCCCCCAAAGGCACAATGCTTTATTCTACTTTGTTGCTGTGCTGGTCTCTCTCATGCTGTGCGTATGTGTATGAGTGTGTACAATATATACATTGTGTGTGTGTGCGTGTGTGTGCATGTGAGAGAGAGAGAGAGAGAGAGAGAGAGAGAGAGAGATTGGGCGGTGTGATAAAGTATAATATGAATCCTGCTGTGTGCCAGTCTATGAGTGATACAGGGCCTCACAGGGACAACTATGCTTGTAATTAATACTCTTAATTACCGAGTGTGTGTGTGTGTGTGTGTGTGTGTGTATCTGCGGGTGTGTTTTATGTTCCCTATACGAGTGGGTGTCTGCCTAATTATTTTAGTTAATTACCAGTTGGTTAGGCCTCGTGTGTATATGCACTTATATGTGCATGGGTAATATTGGGTATGTGTGCAAAGATGAGGGAGAGAGAGACATAGGATGAGGGGGAGAGAGAGAGAGAGAGAGCAAACTTGTGGAGGAATCATGTCTAATTATCATCCTAATTATCAGAGCTAGGCTCCCTTCTGTTGACAACGAGGCACAAACACACACACACACACACACACACACACACACACACACACACACACACACACACACACACACACTCGTGTGCACAGCTCACAGCCTATGGCTATGCCCTATGGAATCTGATTATGTAACTGTTCACTGTCTCACTGATAGACAGACAATTTTGGAATACAAAATTAATCCGATTGCTCGAGAGGCACAGCAAAGTGTTGACATATTATCATTCAAGTAAAACATTTATTTTTAAATATACTGGCTACAAATCGTATCCCTTCCATTGCAGGGGGAAGGGTGAAAAGTGCTTGTCTGTGTTTCATGAATCCGTCTTCTTTGGAAATCCATTTAAGCTTCAGACAGGCCTTCAGACAAGGAGGATCTTTGGATATCGATCAGAGAGACACTTTGAACCGGATACATCTGTGCCGCTCTATTGACGTCAAGAGTCATTTCCCTATACGATGGCAGCAGGTGAATCCAATTCAATGATATGAATCTGCTAATCAGCATGGACAGAGAAAGACACATTCAGCTCTTCTGTCATCTTCCATGTACCTTTTTAAATGGATATGACCCCGCTCTCCAACCCCAGGCTACCCGTTACAAGTACAACAGGTGTTCATTCTACGACGTTCAGGACTACAGGCCATATGGGGACGATCTTTACGTCATGTCCAGGACGTCTTCACCAGTTGAATTAAGTTGACCTGGCCTCTCTGATCGGACTCTCTCTGATCCATCCAGGGGGACGTCCGTCTAATAGTGGGCAGAATTTATGTTGGTTGAAATCAGGTGATATTCTGGGCCAGATGTGACTGGTTTGACACGATTTGGCCCCAATGGAGACGTCCAGGTATTGCAACGCAACGCACACACACACACACACACACACACACACACACACACACACACACACACACACACACACACACACACACACACACACACACACACACACACAGTCCTAAGAGACCCTCTCGGTGGGAGGTGTCTAATGCACGTGGCCTTTAGTGGGAAACCATATTTACGTCTGAAACTCAAACGGTTTTATCAACTCAATTAGAGGCTGACATTTCCCCCACATCCCCACGTCGGGGCAGGAAAATCAATGCCTCCCTACAGAAGGAATGCTGCAGTACACACCTCTCACTCTCCGTATACTCCACGCACACACACACACACACACACACACACACACACACACACACACACACACACACACACACCCCACACACACACACACACACACACCCCACACACACACACACGATTCAACAGCCTCTTTTGCCTTTGCCACTCCAGCGCATCACTGCATGTTTTATACAGCGATGCTCTACCGCCCACTCATAGACAGCAGCAGCCCCGTACCGTACCGTACTGTACTGTACTGTAAATAGTGTCTCCAGATGGCCACGTTCACTCTCAGCCAGCGAGACCGTCTCAGACTGAACCGTCGTCATACCACCACCACCACCACCAACAGCTACTGTATACACTCTGCCCTAAGCCCTGAGCCATACTGTACATACAGTATACTGTATACTGCAGCACTGAAGGCTGCAGCAGCAGCAAAAGGCATCACTATACAGTATAGGTTTTTCAACCCCTCTCATATTGATCAAGGACCAGCATTATTTATTGGGCATTTGATCCACCCCAAAAAGTGGTTGGATATGCTGTATGGACGTGGTACCATTAGGAGAGATAATGTTATGATGCAGAGAGTTGAACCCATTATGCAGAGTCACAGCAAACAAGGGCAGATTTCAAAAGTATTTAAAGGACTTCTTCACCACTTTTCAACCTATCTTCATATAGTAGGTCCTCACTAATAATCATGAAAAAATGGTGCAGTTTTTTTCTACTCTGTCTGTGTCTCATAGGAGGGCTGTGGGCAGTTCAGAAACCGTCTTCCAGTGACATCATCGATGGGGAATACAAGCCAATAGAAACTGCAGGCTTTCTAGTCCTGAAAAGTTGCAATGCGAAAATGGAAGCCATCGTTCTCACGATAATGAAAATCTAAATATCTTTGTAAAAAAAATCTTGTTTAAAAAAAAATCTGCCTAATGATGATGTCACTGGAAGACAGTTTCTAAACTGCCCACAGCCGTCCTATGAGACACAGACTGAGTAGAAAAAAATCGTGCCATTTTTTCATGATTATTAGTGAGGACCTATTATATGAAGATAGGTTGAAAAGTGGTGAAGTGGTCCTTTAATGAAGAAATGAGGCAAAATCTTACACTGAAGTTGAACTCCGGAAAGTCAAGGCAAAAATCACACACTGGAGCAGAACGCGGGGAAATCAGGAATACATCTCATACTTCAGTAGGAATCAGGAAATGTCGGAATGTCAACACAGGAACGATCATGCATCGGCAATACCAAACTATGAACTGACAAAGGTGTTTTGCAATGAGTCCAGTATATATATAGGGGGCAGGCTGATTGTAGAAGTGTTCACAGGTGGGACGACGAGGGAGTTGGAGACAGGTGAGTGAATGGGACTGCAGTGTGGAATGGAAAGTGGGAGTGGCCAGGCCTGACATGGTCTGTGGAGAGACAGACCCTGACAGATGACATGCAAAACGTTGATCGCAATAACAATTCTTTTGCATTCTCTAATTGTGTAGACTTCTTGTACATTTAGGATGTCTAACAGTCAATAACTTAACTTATTATTAGAGTAAAAACAAAACCAAATGGACCCGGGAGGGTCACGCTCTCAATCTGATCTGATAAGGGTCCATTTGGTTACCAACTCTCCGTCATTTATAGCTGGGGACCACCTGGGGCTGGAATCCCCTCAAATACCAACTACAAATTAATGGATTAATATATTAATTATGGAGAGAATTACATTCAGCTTCAGAGATCTAACTGAAGTATTTACAGACAACTGGTTTAGATGGATTACTCATGTCTCTGTACTGTATACCATAAGAACTGACTTTGTTTAAATTCAGTTAAATCTGTTACATTAATGGACTTGAAGTGGATGCACCTGTTCGAGGTACTTATGTATAATGATCATCAATAGAGTAGAGGCAGATATCTCTGCCTTTTGTGTAAAATGCACGCGCACGCGCACGCACACGCACACACACACACACACTGTCACACACACACAAAGTGCGGCTCCAGCCAGAGCTGTACTGTATAGGATGCAGCAGCCCTCCACACACACACACACACACACACACACACACACACACACACACACACACACACACACACACGGTCACATCCTCCGTGTTCACTTAGCCACCGAGAGTTCAAGATGGATCAATTAGCACCGAGGGGTTTTCAGCTGTGCATATACACACTAACTACAGCTAGGGGTGTGTGCTCCTCTCTCTCCTCTCTTATCCCATTCTGACCTGAGATCAGTTTCTAAAAATGTCTTCTACATCCTGACAGTTTCCTGAAAAAGCCTATGTTTCTATGTCAGTCGTTCTTCGATTTTTCAAAAATAGCAGACCTACAAGCTCCTAGCGCGCCACTCGGAGGCGCGCTATGAGCTTGTAGATCTGCTGTTTTTCAATAGCTAAAGCACAACATAATGCTAACACCAACATGTGTTCTCGCACAAAATGGGTTATTACAACACTGCCCCGCATGCCTGCCTGCCCCGTCAAATCCCACGCCCTAACAGTAACACCGCCACTTCACATGAATGGGCACTGTCTGCCACAAGGGCTGCATGTGCAGTGCGCGTCGTGCGCACGTACGGGGATTTGCAAGCTGCGTACGAGCGGGGAAGTGTGTGTGTGTGTGTGTGTGTGTTTGCGCGTGTGTAATAAGGTCTCTGCAAGTGGCAACTCACACACACACACGGGCGTGCGTGCGCGACTGCGCGTGTGTGTCACTTGCAGAGACCTTATTACACTGTGTCTCCAGGCAGACCGCAGACCTGTCTGTCTTTGTGTGACACTAAACCAAGGCAATAAATACAGACCCCTGAGCTAGAATAAATTCACCCACATTCATACATAAACACACACACACACACACAAGGTCACACACACACACAGTCTCACACGCGCGCACAGTCACACACACACACACACACACGCATGCACAAGGACACACAAAACTCACAAGACAGTGTGTGGCGTTTCAGCAGAGTCAACAGCAGCCTCTGCTCTCCTTTTCCACCTATAATCAAATTCCCATTATCCCTTCACAACAGTATATCACTCCTCTCTCTCTCTCTCCCTCGCTCCTCCTCCTCCCACTCCATTTTCTCTCCCTCTCTCCGTCTCTCCTCTCATGCCACCTCTTCACGTCGCCTTTGCCTCCCCCGCCCCCACAACCCCCGGGCCCACCGCCCACCGCCCCTGGCTTTCTATAGTCTCTATACCTGTTTTAAATGAAGTGTAATAATAATAAGAGATGTTTGGTAGGCGTGAGCTCCTTATAGATCATAAAATGGCACATTTTTGGGGGGGTACTTCGGAGAGTGGGGCTTAATATAATAATAATTATGATAGTAAAATTATCATTACTTGTTAATGATAATTAAATGGTTAAATGGTGAATGGTAAATGGTGCATTTATATAGAGCACCGAAGTCTGACGTCACTTTCAGTAGAGGGCGGTTCATGTATTTTTTTAGTTGCATTGAAATCGCCATAGGAGGATTTTTAGATTGCTTCATATAAGAACTGTGTTTGAAAAATGAACATGTCATCCCGGCGGCTTCACTCATATGGATATGAAGAATCAACTGACTGAGAGAAAACACTATTGTTACTGCTACTGAATTAGTTACATTTTCGCTAGAAGCAGACTGTATCATATATGAGTGACTGACTGTCGCAAACGATACAGACACCTCCCTGACAATAACGCAGAGACAGCTTGTTTATTTTTGGACCACAACACTTATAGTAGACGATATTAAGATCACCCCATGTTATTCTCCATAGAGAAATTACTTCCGCGAACCAGGGGAATCGAAGGGATGAGCGAGTTACGTCAGGACTTCGGTGCTCTATAGCGCCTTTATCCAAGGCGCTAGAGATTGTGCATTACATTCACCCATTCATACACCGATGGCAGAGGCACCAAACCAGCACATCGGGAGCAATTAGGGGTTTGGCGTCTTGCTCAAGGACACTTCGACTTCGGTGTAACTCTGGGGGAGCCCGGGTTCGAACCGGCAACCTCACGGTCACCATCCAGCCCCCCCCCCCCCCCCCCGTCGTTCTTGATAAGGGCCATTGCAAAGAAGGGCACTTTTGGGCATCAGAGGCAAAGGGGCAGCTATGGTGCTCAGGCACCCAAACAGGTTGCAGCTTGGAATCCCCATTGACGATGCACAGTAATAGGCAGGCATGTTTCTGAACTGTACACAGCCAGCTCACCAATGAGACACAGTCACAGTAGGACAGAAACGGTGTCATCCCATAATGAATAATTAGTTAAGGACTAATTATATGAAGATAAGGTTGAAAAGAGGTGATGATCGCTCCTTTAATAAAGACAGCCCAATTTAGAAGCACCTCGGAATGTTTGATTGATAATGAATTAAATCAGTAAACGTCAATGTTGATTCAACGTCACTTTGACATTTAGACCCATAGCGGTCCAGGCGCCGTGCATGCCACATAATTACAGGCTCTGGGCCTGACAGCGTGTCGCGCGTTCGAGTCCCGTTCATGACGACCTTTGCTGCGTGTCTCTCCCCTTGTCTCTCTCCCCCCTCTCTCTTTCCTGTCTGTCTTCCCTCTTGATACTATCAATAAAGGCAGAGAAGCAAAAGCAAAAAATAATATTTAAAATATATATAGATATATATATATATTAACCCATTCTGAACGGGAACCCATTTGGCATCATGTTATGCTTTAGCTATTGAAAAATAGCAGATCTACAAGCTCATAGCGCGCCACCGAGTGGCGCGCTACGAGCTTGTAGGTCTGCTATTTTTGAAAAATCGAAGAACGACTGACATTTTTTAGAATCTGATCTCAGGTCAGAATGGGTTAATCAGACCAGTGGTGTGTCCAGTGGAAACCTCGTATGAATCTGATCTCAGGTCAGAATGAGGTTAAACTATAGCTATTGCACATACACAGACATGGACGCAGGTCTGCAGTTTCCCCACCACGACCGGCTTGAATACCAAATACTGTGGGTCACGTGATAACAGCCTCCGGGCTCACGATTATGAGGGTTGTACAGCATATGAATTGTACAGTAGAACAATTTCATTTCTGTATGTTTAAGCAGGAACAGTGACAGTGAGAACAGCCTGTCTGAACCCGTCTTCAAGCAGAGGATGTACTGTTCTACCCCCCCCCCCCCCCCCCACACACACACACACACACACACACACACACTGTCAGGGAGTCCCCCAGACAGTCCAGTAGAAGAAGTTCTGAAGATAACTCAGTGGTCATTTAATTAGCTAATATAATGCATGTGTAGTCCTTTAAGGCAAGCTTAAACTATAGTCCATGATACTACCTATTACGTACTATAATGTCTCTTCCCCAGTGTTAAGACGTGGAATCGTAATGATGCGTGTGTGCGTGCGTGCGTGCAATGAGGGTGCGCGCATACAGTACATGACACAGAGAGAGAGAGAGAGAGAGAGAGAGAGAGAGAGAGAGAGAGAGAGCGATTGCATAAATGAGGCCATGGGAAGAGAACATTGAGATGTAAAATGTGTTAAGTTGAGTTTGTCTGTTCATCACTTTGGTCTCATAAGGATCGTTTATTCAGTTTCACCGTAAATCAATCATCATCATGCTTTAATGGTTGCATAATATTGCGGAAAATTTCAGTTCACATTCTAAATGAATCACAGTGGATTCCTGGAGGGCACATCTACTGCAGTATACGTTCTGAGGTCACTAGGTTTACCCATCGAAACTCTCTCTCTCTCTCTCTCTCTCTCTATAGAACGTCGCAGTCCCTCCCCCTTTCAGAACGACCTGTGGCCCAGGAAATGAAATGCAATGCATTTCTCCTATCGGATTTTCTTTAAGTATTTATTTAAAGACGGTTACGCCGCGGACAAAGCCAACTCGGATTGTGAGAAATCATGACAATGAACACAATGTTTTGGGCCGATCAAATAATTTATAAGAAGAAAAACAAAACAAATAGTGTTGTCTCCTGCCTTTATTTTCTTCTTTCTAATGATTTGATCGGCCCAAAACATTGTGTTCATTGTCATGATTTGTCACGATCCGAGTTGGCTTTGTCCGCGGCGTAACCGTCTTTAAATAAATACTTTAAAGAAATGCCTATGAGAAAATGAACGGCGATTTCTTTTCTGGGTCTCTCGAGGGGGCGGGACTGCGACGCTCTATATACAGATCGGTTAAAATAACATTTTATTCACAAAAAGACGGATGGATTGCAGCTTTAGTTCCAATGCAGTATAACGACTGGGAAAAAGAAACGTAGCTATACAAAAACAGCAAAACACAATTGCTGTGGTTGGTAGCGGTCTCCCTATTGTTCTATTGAGATACCGGTATTTGTCTTTGCCAAGCCCATAGGCCGCTAGAAGTTTGCGTGCGTGCTTGCGTGCGTGCGTGCGTGCGTGCGTGCCTGCGTGCATGCGTGCGTGCGTGAGTGCGTGCGTGCCTGCGTGCGTGCGTGCGTGCGTGCGTGCGTGCGTGCGTGCGTGCGGGCGTGCGTGCGTGCGTGCAGCTAAAGCACCTGGGGTCCCTGAAGCTAGTATACAGCTAATCTCTGACACCAGTCCGCATGCAGTAAGGCCAAGGAAGGCACTCACAGTCCACACCAACATTCTCAAATTGGACTCGCGGTGCCACTCTGTGTTTTGTTTACACTGTAGGTTGTGTACAATCCATTTTACCCCCCTGGATCCCTTTGACAATAGAGGCCACAGCCAATTTGGCCTTTCTAGATTTTCCACCATTAATGCTTTTTTCTTCAAAACACAATTTCTGCTGCTGCTGCTGCTGCTGCTACTGCAGACTTAGTCCAAAACACGTTATCTCTGTAGACATGGCTGTCGTAGAAGTTTAAGAGTTCCCTCTGAGATTATCTCATCTGTCACACCCCCGTGGTGCTTGTTTTGTTGACAATGTTACTGTCCCATTTGTTGAACTGATCGGCTCAAGTCTTGAGGCTATGTTGGGGGCTGGCTATAGTGAAAGATATAAAGGCTGTGATCCTGTGTTAGAGTCAGACTGATGGGGTTTCCATGCATGAACAGGTCATGTTAAGTCTTGGCTCCCTTACTCAAGTAAAATCCTCATACTTCCAAACTCTGAATTCTTTGTGTTGCCTCATTATTATAGTGTATTGTCTTTCTGAGCATGTGTCCTACAGACTGCCTTAACAAGATTCTTCACATTACATTCCAATTGACTATTGGACTATTTTTCTTAATAATCTCGTTTCTAATTAGATCCTGCAGTGGTCAGGTATATAATGATTAAAAGGTTGACAAGAGGTACTGCATGCAACTCAAATGGAAATAACGCACTTCCCCAAGATGTGCCATTACTGTATAGCTCGACAGCGCAGGGAGGGACCCAGATTTGAGTCCCGGGAAAGATACGATAAGTTATCAATTGCGGCAATTTAATCAAATCAAATGAACGAACGTATTGAATCAGAATCAAATCAGGAGATAATACCAGCCTATTGTACAGTATACATTCCACCCACTAGTATACATCTCTTTCTGTTTCACTATTAAACATATTCACAAAAGGAATCACACTTCAAGCTGAATCAGGGCACCATACGTCAGGGTTGGATTCCCCCCCTTCCTCTGGATACTCCGGAGTGATAATGACTATTCTTCCTTTTTATAATAACTACATGAAACCCCAGTGCTCCTTAAGACTTCACGATGAAACGGATTAACATATAGAATAAACATCTCGTAGCATAACTAGCCCTAAAGGAGAAGAAAAAAAAAGAAAAGAAGGTCTTCTAGTATGGAAATTCCCCCCCCCCCCCTTGCTTCTTTTGCCCGCCTATAGGAAGCTGAATTATGCAAGCTCTTCATGGCTGTTCGTTGGTTGGGTTGCTGAAGTGTGCAACATGCGCTGCAGGGCTCCAGGCTAGGGCTCCTAGGAGGTGAACCGGGGGTTGAATAGGGGGGGTTGACCCCCGGAGGTAATTGTGCAGAATCTATAGACTACGGTTCACTGGTCCAGGAACCCTTTGGGAGAGGATTAAACACACCAGCAGAGCGGACAGTGGCCTCACTATATATAGCCCGTTCTGACCCGAGATCAGATTCTAAAAAATGTCTTCATACATCCTGACAGTTTTCTGAAAAAGTCATGTTTCTATGTCAGTCGATTTTTTCAAAAATAGCAGACCTACAAGCTCGTAGCGCGCCACTCGGTGGCGCGCTACGAGCTTGGAGATCTGCTGTTTTTCACTAGCTAAAGCATGACATGATGCTATAACACCAAAAGGGGTTCCCGCGCAAAATGGGATAGGTATGGCCTTATACGTATGGCCTTATACTTATACTCAGTATATTCAGTATTCAATCTCCATACTGCGATCCTCCCCCCCCCCCTCTCACTGTACCAGATTATAATCTCTGGTGATGGGGAAAGTGTGAGATCACGGAAGCATTAAATGCTGCTTTTTTTTATCTCGTTGGACGGAATGCGTGGAATGCAAAGCATTAATGCTCCATAAGTGGAGCAGCATATACAGTAGAATAGTATGTAAACACAAATCCATATGTTTTCAAATATGTATTTATCTTTCCCATTCTGTCCTCCCCAAACAGGATCATGGACATAATGTTTATAGGGTCAGGCCGGGCGTACGCATTCCAAAACTTGCCAATAGTGCTTAATAGTCGCTGCTTAACCATCTGCTGCTCGCCCGGTTTGCCAAAATCACAGAGAGAAGTCCGCCTTAACTCAAGAGAATGTACAAATCTAACCAAATGTTCCATTTGCTTACACTGTGAGTCACAAAGTGTGTCCGTTATAGATTTGACTGTGTACTGTCCACCATTAGAGATCAAATCCAGGCCAAAAGTTTGGTCTGGATGGAACATATACAGTAGAGCTCTACTGTATGTTCCAGACTGTATGTCTCATTTTCTTTTCCCCCATTGGCGCAGACTTTCAGATCAGCCAAATAGAAGCCTTTGAATATACCGGTTCCACAAAAGAACCCAAAGATATGAACTGGATGGCTGGTTTTAGTCCTGATGTGGGCGGGTGCAATTTCAATGTAAAATGCTTTAATATTGTGAGAGAACAAGACTGAGTTTAGGGGCTCTATTGAGATGATCTACAGCGCAAGGTGTGTCCAGCTCCAATTTCACTAGTTAAACCTCTTTTGAGGTTTTTGTGTGTTTTCTAGCAACTTATCTGACATGTACATGTACAGTAGCATCATAACAGTATTGTGCTGCTATGCTCACATGCACCATTACATCTTAACTAAGGTTCTGTATCTCATGTGTAAATATGTAGATAATTAGTTTGTTTTCTTTGATTGAGCTCTTCTTCTTCATCCCATTCTTTTATTCTATGGAAATAACAAAACGATAGAACTTTGCACGAAAACTAATTTCACCCGCTTTTTCTCTAAACCTGTGATGTGACAACAAAGCTGATTCTGATTCCGTTATCTGGGCAGTGGGGACAAATTAAGGCGCACGTTATCTGCCGTTTTTCCTGAGCACGGAAATCGTTAAGGTTTTATTAGCTCCCAGCATGTCACATTGGCTCGTGCCAATGTGCGCTTGCTCGATGTAATAATATCAATAATCTGACCGAGGTCATTAATTATTTTTTCAACCTCACGGCCTCTTAGCAAGTCTCTTAGCAATGGTTATCTACCATGTCGAATGTCGAGTGTTGTGTTGAATTCGGATGGATTTGGATTGTAAGCAGGGTTAGTGTGCAGACTGTAGCAGGGTTAGTGTGCAGACTGTAGCAGGGTTAGTGCATAGACTGTAGCAGGGTTAGTGTGCAGACTGTAGCAGGGTTAGTGTGCAGACTGTAGCAGGGTTAGTGTGCAGACTGTAGCAGGGTTAGTGTGCAGACTGTAGCAGGGTTAGTGTGCAGACTGTAGCAGGGTTAGTGTGCAGACTGTAGCAGGGTTAGTGCATAGACTGTAGCAGGGTTAGTGTGCAGACTGTAGCAGGGTTAGTGTGCAGACTGTAGCAGGGTTAGTGTGCAGACTGTAGCAGGGTTAGTGTGCAGACTGTAGCAGGGTTAGTGTGCAGACTGTAGCAGGGTTAGTGTGCAGACTGTAGCAGGGTTAGTGTGCAGACTGTAGCAGGGTTAGTGTGCAGACTGTAGCAGGGTTAGTGTGCAGACTGTAGCAGGGTTCGTGTGCAGACTGTAGCAGGGTTAGTGTGCAGACTGTAGCAGGGTTAGTGTGCAGACTGTAGCAGGGTTAGTGCATAGACTGTAGCAGGGTTAGTGTGCAGACTGTAGCAGGGTTAGTGTGCAGACTGTAGCAGGGTTAGTGTGCAGACTGTAGCAGGGTTAGTGTGCAGACTGTAGCAGGGTTAGTGTGCAGACTGTAGCAGGGTTAGTGTGCAGACTGTAGCAGGGTTAGTGCATAGACTGTAGCAGGGTTAGTGTGCAGACTGTAGCAGGGTTAGTGTGCAGACTGTAGCAGGGTTAGTGTGCAGACTGTAGCAGGGTTAGTGTGCAGACTGTAGCAGGGTTAGTGTGCAGACTGTAGCAGGGTTAGTGTGCAGACTGTAGCAGGGTTAGTGTGCAGACTGTAGCAGGGTTAGTGCATAGACTGTAGCAGGGTTAGTGTGCAGACTGTAGCAGGGTTAGTGTGCAGACTGTAGCAGGGTTAGTGTGCAGACTGTAGCAGGGTTAGTGTGCAGACTGTAGCAGGGTTAGTGTGCAGACTGTAGCAGGGTTAGTGTGCAGACTGTAGCAGGGTTAGTGTGCAGACTGTGCACGCATTGCGAAACCTCGGCAAAGCCAGGGTGTTCGCAGTATGCAGGCGCAGGGGGCAAACTGTAGGTGCGCATCTTAATCCAAATAATGCGTTCTCTAAGAGTAAGGGGATATCTGTAAAGATAGGGCCCCCGAGTCTAAAGAACTGCTACAGTATGATTTACTAGCAAATATTATTTGTGATTCAACTGGATACAGTCCATTTCGTTACGCTTCTCTCTTGGATACGCTTCTCTTTTACTTTGTTCAAAAGTCAACAGGGGTTTATCATTCTCTATGACTACTATACTATAGCTATTATCCGTCTTTTCAATCTCCCTTTAGGCCATGTCACTCCTTGTTTCTCCATCTCCCAGTCATCCTCTCTCACTGACTAGTATGAATACTATTATTCATATACTGTTGACGCAAATGTGGCTCTGTACTTCTAATTCCTCTCTTAAAATAGCAGTGCGACATTCTGCGCACACACACAAAAAACCCCATACACAAATAAGTTTGCATTAAATGGCAGGCTCCTTGTATTTGCTATAGTCTTTTTATTGGCCTAAAATATTGTCTTTCCTCTAGCACCTCCCTCAGGTCAAAATGTCAACTTTGCATAATACGATATTTAATAATCTATTGGGGAGATTTCCGGGTGAACCTTATTCATTTTGTGTACGTTAACAGTATGACTGCGGCCTGGTGGCCACAAGTGGTATAAATAACTTCAGGCGCAGGGCCAGAATTGGGAAGAATACTACTCGAGTGCTTCCCGTTTTCCTCGCTCGGAGGAGGCTCGCTCTCCATTGTAAGAAAGGGCTAATGTTAGCATTAGCTCATGATAGCTTTCGTCGTCATCTTTCTGATCAGCACAACGGACAGCGTGAACTTTTTGAGTGGTTGCAAGCACTCCAAGGAACAGCTTGCACCACTCGGTTCACACAGGTGTGGTTTTTGAGAAAAGAGCCGTAGAATATCCTAATTATTACAGTAGTCTTATGCGCGAGCACGTTCCGTGCGTGCGGGGGAAAGCAAGGCGTAGCCTATAGCAACCGGCTCAGGGCAAAAAGTTGTTTTTTTAGCGGCGCCATTTCAGATCTATATAAAGCGATATAAAAAAGCAGTTAGCAGTGGCACCACCTTTCGGCTAAATCTGTCTAGTAGGGTGTAAGGAGCAACACAGGCTTCGGGAGACTGCAAGCAGAGTTGACACACGCAGACTTCCCTGCACGTCATTGCTAAAACCTCCAGCACATAATAATGTATTGCATTTTTAATGATAATAATGAATTGCATAGCGCTTTTCCAAGTGCTCAAAGCGCTTTACAATGGTTCATTCATTCATACATTGGGAGGTGAAGCGGCGAACAGTCGACGCCAGCGTCCTCACTTCCCACATTCAGACACCAACGGTGGCGAGCTCACACCGACCGACTCATTGGAGGCAATGTGGGGTTCAGTGTCTTGCCCAAGGACACTTCGACATGTGGACAGGAGGAGCCGGGATTCGAACCGCCGACCCAGGGATCATTGGACGACCTGCTCTACCTCCTGAGCCACAGCCGCCCGCGTAATTCAGATGTCCTCCAGATGTCACTACAAGGCTGATCATAATGGAAGAAGGGGCAGACACAGGCGGAAAGCAACGCAAGGAGAGAATCCCAATGAAAAACAAGAAAGAGAGAAGAGAGAGAGAGAGAGACAAAGTGAGAAAGAAAGAGAACGCTTGAGACAGATTGAGAAAGGAAGGACGAGATGCAGAGAGAATATGAGCGCAGGGCGAAGGAGAGAGAAACGAGGACGACGGTGATGGGATGCGACACGAAGGCTGCATATGCAGAGCAAACAGCCAGTATATCTGCCAGGCCTGCTGTCACATTGCTACCCACTGACGCATCCCCCACAGCCCAGCCCCGACAGACAAACGCCACACTGCAGACATGGCCAATATTTCCCCACTGCCATCACAACTGTAGCTCAAACTTGTCCACTTCTGCTGACTGTTCAAGTAAGTACTATAAGTAAGTATATAGGAAGTGAATTTCCCTGCACTCGGCATACTCGGTACAGAACCCCTGTGAGCTCATTTGCATGAAGCAGCTCGGACCACACACGCTTTTCCTCGTTTTCCCCCAATCCACGGCTCAATCCACTTCGCTCGCTGTGGCCTTTTGGAAAATTAAACTTTCACTTTTATTGGCCGAGTTTAGCCCCATGCAAGGAGTGTTTTTTCGTGCAGAACTAAAGCTCGGGATGGATTCAGAATCATGAAAAACCCCATAGTTTAACACGTTCACATGCTATACTAAAGCATACTTAAAAATGTTAATGTTTGCCTTATGTAGGTTTTTATATAACTTTCAACCCCTGAATTTAACAATCTTCAATACAACAATTTCTGTTGACCCTACGGATCATAAAAGACGTCGAATGATCACTATTGCATTTAATTTTGGGTCACGCACCTTTTTAGCTTAGATTGACTGGCCTACAGTATACAGTACTATACAGTATGTAGCTCAGCTCTGTGTGAACTGACATTTCGGGGGTAGATACATTAAAGCAGAACTTCCGTATTCCACACATACTGTATAATATTCTCTTTTTCCCTTGCCTATTTTATTTGCAGTGCTTTTGCAGTAAAGTGTGCCGTAATGCAGGGCTATATTAACCCATTCTGACCTGAGATCAGATTCATACGAGGTTTCCACTGGACACACATTGGTCTGATTGACCCATTCTGACCTGAGATCAGATTCTAAAAAATGTCAGTCGTTCTTCGATTTTTTCAAAAATAGCAGACCTACAAGCTCGTATCGCGCCACTCGGTGGCGCGATATGAGCTTGTAGATCTGCTATTTTTAAATAGCTAAAGCACGACATGATGCTAACACCAAAATGGGTTCCCGTTCAGAATGGTTTAAACTACTGAACCTCAACCTGGGTCGTGAAAAATAAGGATAAAGGATACAACACAGAGATGGAGTAAATCAAATTTCTGCCAGTATATCTTCAACATTTGCATACATATTGGCACGGTAATTTCAAAGGCAACACGAAGCTTTGCGAGATAAACCGGAGCTTCAAAAAACAATAGTTACAGTAATTTTGCAAAAAAAAAAAAAAAAAAGGCATAGAAAATCCTCAACGGTATAAGCTTTTACCCCTGGAGAATCCAGGCAGGTGAGCCAATACGCAAACCGCATTAAAATAATAATGGGAAAATGCATTTTGTGGCCAGATGACAAAGTAACCCACAATAAGGGAAAGAGGACGGGGGTTCTCGGGTGGGGGTCACCGAGTCCCCCTGTAAACATGTCATTTATTGTTAATTCATGAGGTATTCCAAGGATGTCTGAAGGTTGTATAACGAGTGCCACGCCGGTTCCTTCTGTCTCACAGAGAGAAGCCAGGGTGGGTTATGTGTTGTGTCGCCCTTGACCAAGTTCAGCCCAGCTCAAGGCAGATCCTTTTAATAACTTCTTCCAATTGACTTCAAATTAACCAGAACCCGTTATAGAACGGAAATTTCCCCTGTTGTGTGAGAAAGGGTGTCACTCATACATTAGCTTTTTGACTCTCCCCTCTCCACCATTCTCTCTCTCTCTCTCTCTCTCTCTCTCTCTCTCTCTCTCTCTCTCTCTCTCTCTCTCTCTCTCTCTCTCTCTCTCTCTCTCTCTCTCTCTCTCTCTCTCTCTCTCTCTCTCTCTCTCTCTCTCTCTCTCTCTCTCTCTCCTCTCTCTCCTCTCTCTCATCCTTTCTTCCTTTTCTCTTGATGATAAAGGGCCCCTTTAAAAAAGAAAAAGGAGAAGAGAAAGCTTGTCAGGATTTAGCCGGCTGGAGAAAGTCATTTGAGGCCCAGATTGATGCGGTTGGGTCTCTCAATAGTATCTCCCCAATAGAGGGAGAGAGTGTGGAAGGGAGAGGCGCGGTGGCCAGGACATTGTTCCTCTTTAAATGGCTCTTTATTTCATGGGCAGAAGTCGGGGAAATGAGCAAAGCGGCCGCTCGCTCAACAGCGGTCGCCTGCGCTTGTACGTGTCGAGGAGGGATAGCCAAGCGTAAAATAGAATATGGGGGAGAGAGAAAAAAACCCCACTTGCGATAAGTAACGAGTGGCGCGGCCCTCTTCCATCAGGCATTATAAGGTTTGCTGATTTACAGGAGGAGGAAACACATGCAAATTAAGCACCTATAAGTTCTAAAAGTCAGGTCTGTGCCTCGGCTCCATCCATCATGCTAATGGTGGCGGGGCTCAGGCCGAACAAACACAAATCCATACATACCTGTTTAGACTGGCTGGAATGGCTATAGGGATGAATAGACTCAAAAGGGGTGTGTGTGTGTGGGTGTGTGTGCGTGTGTGTGTGTGTACGTGTGCGTGTGCGTGTGTGCGTGTGCGTGTGTGAGAGAGAGAAGGAGAGAGAGAGAGAGGGGGAGAGAGAGAGAGGGGGAGGGGGAGGGAGAGACTACTCAACATAATTTGAGTGAACCTTGCAATTGTTTTATGCAGCTGTGCGTACAGTATTTAGTGCAATGCATTATAGAAATGCCAGCTCTTTCTTTCTTTTGGGTGTGTGTGTGTGTGTGTGTGTGTGTCATGAGGAGAGGGCACGCGTGTGCATGTGTGTTCACTCTGTTGTGCAGCTGTGCTCCGTGTGGTTGGGGCTGAGCTGTCACTCTGCTAATCTCCCCCAGTAGAGAAATACAGCTTGGAAAATGTCATCGGAACATTCCGTATTGTGTTTGCACTCGCCGCAGGATCCATCGCCTCTAATTTGACAAGTCATTATCACCCCTGCTTCACTCTCTCTCTCTCTCTCTCTCTCTCTCTCTCCTCCTCTCCCTGGGACACGCAATGCAAGAGAAGGGAGAGAGAGAGAGAGGGCGAGAGAGAGGGGCCTAGGACATTAAATTCAACGCACAAACACACAAGCCTGCTATCAATAATCCAATAATCCAAGCTGCAAGTCCTAGAATGTGCGGCAGTATTTCTCTCATTAGTCTGACAAAGGCTATCTTTCGTCAGGTCAGATTTCATTAGGCAGAGAGCTTCACAGATCACACTGAAAACCGTCTTGTTTTCAGAACCCGACGGCCGGCGGAGTGGAGTGTATCACAATAGGAATAGGTGACGAAGCCAAGTGTCCTCAGCCAAACTGTGTGTTTGTTGCTGTGACAGAGGTGAAGAGACGGAGGGCTTTGGCGTTCCTCAATGCTTTAACTTGTAGTGAATTGCGACAGAACCTGTCCAATCACGATCAAAAATCAGCCTCTGTTTTCAAAGCACAATATACTATACATGAGAGAGAGAGACACACACACACACACACACACACACACACACACACACACACACAGCCATTGCGAGAAGTAGGGGTACTATCCATGGTGCTGAAAACTCAGTCAGAGGAGAGGTGGGCTTATCCTCATACTCTGCCTACACAGACCACCAACGTACAATATTAATAATGCTTGTACTGTATATGCATTGGCCTCAAGTGGCTGTCAGACCAGCTGTAGAGTACTGGCATGTCTCTTCAGTCAGCAGCATGTAATCCATTATTATTTAAGATGTTTCATAATACATTGGATTAAGCATACAGTATGGGAGAGAGGGGTACAGTATATGTACAGTAAAATTCCACCTGTAAATATGTTATGCCTACATGACATTCTTTACTTTCATTAAATTTTCATAGTGAAATTAATAATAAACAAACCGCTTCGAAAATATATTAGGTAGTACTTGTCCACCACCTGGGCGGCGGTGGCTCAGGGGTAGAGTGGCTGGATGGTAACCACAAGGTTGCTAGTTCGAAACCCGGGCTCCCCCAGAGTTAGTGTCGAAGTTGTCATGGTCTGGCGCCCTACAGACCATGTCTCCATGTCAACCACTCCCACATTACATTCCAACTCTCAGGCCTTGCCACACACCTGCTCACACTCCCTCATTATCCCCACAGTGCCATGCCCCTTTCACACCTGAGGACACTTCTCCAATCATCCTGCTCCCCATAAGACTGGACTCATTACACACAAACATTGCCAGTACATCCTTTGTGTTCCCTGTGATGCTCCTGATGTTTTTGTTTCCAGTGTTTCATTCCTCTGAAACATTTTGGACCTTGCTACATTGGACTCATTGAGAGGTTTGCTTTTTGGACCTTGTTATTTTTGTTATTGTATTTTTGAACTGTTTAGCTTTTGGACATCCTGAGTTTTTGCTGTTACGCAGTATACTACTTTTGCTTGTAAGCTTTACTGCTCCAATAAATACCATTATTGAACTTCTCTGCTTGTGGCTCTGCGCTTGGGTTCTATCTCCTGCCTATCCTGACAGAAGTGTCCTTGAGCAAGACACTGAACCCCGAAATGCACCATTTACTTGTCTCCACAGGGAACATATACCGGTATCCATGAATATCTCCATGGGGTGAGTAGTAATCAATAGGAAACAAAAGAATATATAGATGTTTTGGGATGAACCTTTATTTTAACTATAGCATCCCTATGCTGGGAACATCATAATAATAATAAGGCAAAATAATAATAATCTGTGACACTGTTACTGCTGTCATGTGTCAAACTCAAAATGTTGCAATTTGTTAGTTTCCTAAGTTTATTATATTCTAAATATATATTTGCTGAAAAGGTATTTATTTGTCTGAGTTGTAGTTCGTCATGTCCGGTGCTATGCCCATATATGGTCTGAACAACAGGTGTGTGTGTTTAGTTGTAATTGTAACCTTTACATCAAGACATATTGTGTGGTTTAAATGTCTTATTCATGGAATGAGTTGTATTTCAGTGCATCGTTGTGTTTATGGGCACTTCAGAGGCCAAATAACTCTTTCATTCCCTTCGTTTATGCAGCAGCGCCAGTGAGGTGTGTTTGCATTTTGCTTTCAGCATTTGTTATCGTTTAATTGTCTCTCTACGTTTGGTTCTAATGTAAATGTTCGTTTTTATGCTTTAGGTTTGACGTTGTGGAATAACTTGTGTGAGAGACAATAAATCCACCAGTGAGAAAGAACTACCGTGCCTCGTTCTTAGTCCGTTGGGAGCGACAGACACGATGTGAGTTTGTAGATCGTTTATGTGGTTAAGTAAACACGACATAAAATATGGAGGCCATCTCGGAAACCAAACAAAGTTGCTGCATGGTCGGTTAAATTCAAGGCTAAGGAGACACTGGTGTTTATCTCGTGGGTGCAAAGGAACCAACACAATGCGGGAGATGGCTAAATTCAATGGTTCATTCACAGAACGGCTGGCATACAGTACCACCAACAAAGGTATGAGGCGAGCCAGCAATAACTTCTGTGTACTCAGCCAACTCTCTCCCCACACAAGGAATCTCAGCAGGACTGCACTATTACAGCTAAACAAAATTATTGTCCGGAAGATTCATTGTCATACCTTGGAATCCAACCTCAGGCAAGGCTGCCAACCCTTAGTTGGGTAAACTCGGGCATCGCACATGCCAGGGTGATGTTGACTCGATGACACATTCTGCAATGACTAGTAAATCCACTAGTCAACCTTGTTGGTACTAGTTGACAAGATTTTCAGATTTTGTAGGCCTGAAAATCAAGTAGATTATAGTTATGTTTTTTTTGTTTTACTTGATAGGTAATTAGTCGACTAGTAAATTAGGCAACTAGTCAACTAGTAAAAATGACTAGAAGTACGTATATACAGTATATATTTAAATAACGTGGATGCCAGAAAAACAAAGACATACAATGTCCTCGGTTAGAGTCGTCTGGAGACCTGTGTTGTGTGTTGTCAACCTCCTCTTCCCTCGCGTTCCTTTTCTCTCTCTACACTCTTCTATCCAAATAATAAAATGAAATACATTTTAAAAATAACTCCCCAGTCAATCTTACTTGCTTAATGCTTAATCTTCCTGTCTTTAGAACTGTCTTTATTAGTGAAAGAGAGAGAGAGAGAGAGATTAAGAACAGAGAATAAGAGGCAAAGCATGTCTTAAGAAAAAAACGTGGGTACGGTTGAATGAGAAATGTGATGCTAAATCTAACGGCTAGAAGAAGAATTGCCAATGAATCATTCAGAAAGCCAGAGAGAGAGAGAGAGAGAGAGAGTAAGAGGGAGCATTAGAAGTGCTTTAGTGACAAAGAGAGTAAAAGAGAAAGACAGAGAAGTGAAGAAGCAGTGATCCATCCATCCATCCATCCACCCACCCACCCATCCATCCACCCGCCTATCCATCCATCCATCCATCCATCCATCCACCCGCCCATCCATCCATCCAGAGTGACGTACAACACCAATGGTATCCATCCATCCATCCAGAGTGACGTACAACACCAATGGTATCCATCCATCCATCCAGTCGGTAAAAGAACAAGTCCAGAGAGAGCTGACACTCTGGGCTAGAGGAGTTAATGACACCACCGCCATAGGCCTGGACCCAGGCGTCAGGCCATGGTCATGCTAAACAACACACGCACACGCACGCGCACGCACACGCACACGCACACGCACACGCACACGCACACACACACACACACACACACCTTAGGCCGATTATCTCCATTGTTAACTTAGTAGCCGGACCTAACCAACATTCAGTTATGGTTGTGTGCTGTAGCAGGTTCCATTTACAGCCATGTTGTTCTTTGCAATTATATATATATATATATATATATATATATATATACCAATCGCGTTTGTTCGAGAAGGGCAACAAGGACAGCGGAAGTTCCCTCCAAGGCCCAGATTAGGTGAACTGGGGACAGCCAGAGACTGGCAGATGTTGGTGGACTTGGGCCAACGACTCACAGTTCCACCAGAGATCGTCATCACCAACCTGAGGCCTGACCTAGTCCTGTGGTCCAACTCACAGCGCACAGTGTACTTTGTGGAGCTTACAGTCCCTTGGGAGGATGCAGTTCAGGAAGCCTTTGAAAGAAAGAAACTGCGATATTCAGATCTTGCAGCAGAGGCAGAACAGCGGGGCTGGAGAGCAAAGGTCTGTCCAGCAGAAGTTGGATGTCGGGGTTTTGTGGCAACATCAACTGTGAGGCTGATGAAGGACCTTGGCATCAGCGGACAAGTCCTACGTCGGGCCATCAAGGAGCTATCCAGACTGGCAGAGTGGAGTAGCCAGTGGCTCTGGCTGAAAAGGAAAGACCCTAGCTGGTCTCCCAAATAAGCAGGCTGGGCAGATGCAGAGGGGGGTGCTTCTGGGACGCCAGAATGCACTGCTGAGCCTACTGGAGACGTCGTGGGGTTAAATCAGCGAAACGTTGGTGAAAGTAGGACCCCACCTGACAACCCCTGTGAAGTGTCCGTCCAGCTGTCTGAACATCACAGTGCTCAAGTCTTCCATCTTTAGGTATGCGGTCAAGTGCAAGCCTGGCTCAGGGAGTAGGACGCCCCTGCCTTGCAGAGTCCCTAGGCACTTTGGACTTATCATGTCCTGTGTTTTCAAAATCATATAAATATATATATATATATATATATATATATATATATATATAAATAATATAAATATATATATTAGTGCTGTCAGGCGATTACATTTTTTAATCGCGATTAATCGCATGATTTGTGTAGTTAATCGCGCGATTAATCACAATTAATCGCAAAACCTTTTTTGCTTTAAATTCAATGATGAACTGAAAGAAAACGGTGTATTGTAGAGATGCTCCGATCAGGTTTTTTGGGGCAGATCACCGATCACTGGAAGCAGTAACTGCCGATAATGATCACAGCGTTGTGAAAATCACACACCTTGCAAACTGTGAGTTTGGTGTCCTTTTCTGACACAGTAAACCAGGGATTCTCAAATAGCTGAACATGTGGGCCACATTATGAAAATGGCAAAATGACGTATGAAAAAACAAGTGCAATGTGCATTATTTTATGGCTTGCCCATTTTCTCTCTTTTGAATAATTCTGTGCAATTGGCACATTCAACACAAACAACTGTTTCCATAAAACAAACTAACATGGGCATCTTCTCTATAAGCAGAATCATGAATAGGCCTATTTCATTTATACAAAAGGAGAAGAGAGAGAGCAATGTGTTTGTGGCTCAAACTTTGTCTAATATTGTTTTATAGCAGTGGTTCTCAAACATTTTCATGCCAAGAGCAAAGGACCCCCAATATCTTTTCAATCTACAAAAATAATCCCAAAATCGCTTATAAACAGCAGATGTGGCAACACTGGCCAGAAACGACCAGTGTTGCTTCTTTTTGGCTTATTTTGTATAGACCTAGGTTACTTGTTTCTGCCATAGTGTTATACTGGCAACACCTCTGGCTTCTAGCTTCTAGCAGCTAGCTGGTCTCTCTGGATATGTGCGCTCATCATCTCTGTGTGTGACTGTCAGTCCCAGCTCCGTGACTGCATGGGACTGTGGATAGAACTTTCTGTTACAGTTAAATCCATTTAAAAGTACCACACAACTGAGAAGTATCGCGACTGTGACCGCAAGTTAGAAACGTGTGTGGCTATAACGAGGCACAGCTGTTTACAATGCGATGCAACATTAACAGCGGGGGTTTTGCTTTTGGTCTGAATGGATGAATTGCACAGGTTTCTTTTTGGACTGGAACGTACGACACGAGCAAAACCTTTGTGAAATGTAAATGGAAGGCTGCCTGCCCAGGTTACTCCACTTAAAACATCCTAACAAGGGGTCTGGGAAGGGAGTGCATTGCAGGAACCAGTATTCCTCAACATCCCGCCTGCCAATCGCTGTGATTTTGTTTTTGTTGCGTTAATGCGATAAAAAAAATTGTGCCGTTAATAAGGTGTTGCGTTAACGCATTAATAACGCGTTAACTTTGACAGCATTAATATATATATATATATATATCCGGTTTGTTTTTGTTTGTTTTTTAATTTGCAATTATAGTTGGATATTAATGATTACCTTACTGCATCTACAGAGACCAGGCGCCTCTCTATTTCTCTCTCCGTTTCTCCTCACTTCTCGTCTTTCGTTGGCGCATCCATTGAGTCTGTCTGTCTTTCTATCCGGAGCTTATCTTGAAGACCACTGGACAGACAGACGTCTAGACCACTGCTAGATGATGTGATGATGGCAATCAAATCAGGCTGAGACCTTGCCCAAATATGGAGTAATACTGTATATTTTATCATACTGTAGAAGACTAGCATCATAAACACATGAAGCCTCATCATTATTGGACTGCCTTGTTTTGAATATCAATATCTGGACCGAAACATCATACATACATCATACATGACTGAGGCCACGGTATTGTCTGACCCTGTGTTTTATATTTTTTGTGTTTTATAAAAGATGTATTTATTTTTGGGGGTAGGAGCTCGCGAATACGTTTTCTTCTGTTATGTTCGAGATACACATGGGAACCACGCTTGTCCTTTGACTCTCATCTTTTCTTATCTTCAAACAAGAAAGTTTGTTGAACTGAACATTAAAAGGTTATTAAAAATGCAAAAGAAAAATACAGTCCTTATCAGAGGGATAAAACTACATGGCCTTTATATGTTCAGAGAGAGAGCCTGAAAGCAATAAGGGGTCGGGGAGAATAAAGTAAGTAGGCTGATAGTACCCGTTGGGAACTATTCCTTTTTGGAACATATTCACCTCCAGTTATACAACACGGGTGTTGTATAACTGTTTTGTGGCCCCAGGAAAGAGTAAGCTGCTGCTGATGTAGTAATAGCTAATGGGGATCCAAATAAATACATCAAATATCCATGAGATCTGTCTTATATATGGGCATAAAACCCAACCACATGATCTGACCATAATATATCCGTTTGAAGTTGATCAGTCAAACGTTTCTCGTAATACGTGAAAGACTGACGCACGCACGCACACACACACGCGCACACACACACACACACACACACACACACACACACGCACACGCACACGCACACGCACACGCACACGCACACGCACACGCACACGCACACGCACACGCACACACACACACACACACAAAGTTATAGATTGATTGAAAGGAATATTTCTTGCAGAGGAGTGGCCTCAAAATAAGTGGGCCATCTCTCCTGTGTTCGGGGAGGAGGAGGCTAGTCTTAAGTCTTCTCCAATTACACACTTTCTACACACTATACATGTTATAGCAACGGTCCTATAAAGTCTGTAATGTTGGTTCAGGCCATATACATTATTTTGCTTGCGGCATTTCCGACGAGATAACCTAGACGGTGACATCACAGCTTGGGCCGAGCTTGGCCAGCTTGACCTTTAGGTTCTCGGCCAGCTTGTCCAGGAACTCGAAGGTGTTCAGGTAGTCCGCGCGCGTCACGTTGGCCTGGCCTCGGACGCAGACGGCCAGGTCCTTGGTCATGAAGCCGGCCTCTATGGTGTCGACGCACACGGCCTCCAGCGTCTCGGCGAACGCGCGCAGCTCCGCGTTGTCGTCCAGCTTGGCGCGGTGGAGGAGACCCCGGGTCCACGCGAAGACGGAGGCGATGGGGTTGGTGGAGGTCTCCTCGCCCCGCTGGTGCATCCGGTAGTGGCGCGTCACCGTGCCGTGGGCGGCCTCGGACTCCACCGTCCGCCCGTCGGGGCAGACGAGCACGCTGGTCATCATGCCCAGGGAGCCGTAGCCCTGCGCCACCATGTCGGACTGGACGTCTCCGTCGTAGTTCTTGCAGGCCCAGACGAAGCCTCCCTCGGACTTCATGGCCTGGGCCACCATGTCGTCGATGAGGCGGTGCTCGTAGCCGATCCCTGCGGCCTCGTACGGCGCGCGGTACTCCCTCTCGTAGATCTCCTGGAAGACGTCCTTGAAGTGTCCGTCGTAGCGCTTCAGGATGGTGTTCTTGGTGCTGAGGTAGAGCGGCAGGCCTTTGGCCAGGCCCATCCGGAAGGAGCTGTGGGCGAAGTCCCGGATGGACCGGTCCGTGTTGTACATGCCCAGGGCCACGCCGCCTCCTTTGCCCTCGAACTCGTGGACGACGAACCTGAGCGGCTCTCCTCCCTCGGCGGGCGTGTAGGTCATCTCCACTTTGCCCGGACCGGGCACCACGAAGTCCGTGGCCCTGTACTGGTCCCCATGGGCGTGTCTACCGATGACGATGGGCTTGACCCAGCCGGGCACCAGGCGGGGGACGTTCCTGCAGACGATGGCCTCGCGGAACACCGTGCCGCCCAGGACGTTGCGGATGGTGCCGTTGGGCGAGGGCCACATGCGCTTCAGCCCAAACTCCTCCACGCGCCGCTCGTCCGGCGTGATGGTGGCGCACTTGACGCCCACGCTGTGGCGGCGGACGGCCTCCGCCGCCTCGGCCGTCACCCGGTCGTCGGTGGCGTCGCGGTTCTGCACGCTCAGGTCGAAGCTGTGCAGGTCCACGTCCAGGTAGGGCAGGATGAGCCGGTCCCTGATGAGCCCCCATATGACTCGGGTCATCTCGTCTCCCTGGATCTCCACCACGGAGCCCGCCTTGATTCTCCGATCCACCACTACGGAGGAACCCGAGTCGCACCCGGGACAGCTAGGTTCGGTCTCGCAGCACTCCATCTCGGAGAAAATGACGCGCCGGTGAAATTTAAACAGTAGCCAGTAGGTAGCTGTTATGTACACATAGCTGTTATGTACACATACAGTAGCACAAACCGATGCCCAAAAATGGAGTCGTCATACTAGGTTGCGCGTGGAGAGAGGCCCTCGTCACACCGAAATAGCTGCAGGTGCCGAGGGTGGCTGTGGACGAATGACTATACTGTACATAGATCATCTCCTCTTGTCAAAAGAAATCTGAGCTAGTCAAGGTATACACGCATACTGTCTGATAGAATGACGGATGTGTGAATCTCCCTCTCTGCCTTTGCTTGTAGTATATCGTCATTTGAATCAGAAATGACACCCAAACATATGTCATGTTGTATGAAATACATACCTTTTTTGTGTACAGATGCACAAGAAATATGATGCTCCTGATTGTCCCGGTAGTTAGTGGCAGACAGTTACAAACACACAGACAGACAGCAGCCTGGCAGATATATAAACATGGAATATGAAACATATAGCCATTATATCCTGGATGATTCTTCTGGCTTCGTGTCAAAGTGTCCTTGAGCAAACTGCTCCCAATAAGCAGGCTGGATACGTCGCACAGCTACTGTACCTCCGCCTTCGGTGTGTGTGTGTGTGTGTGTGTGAAGCTATGTGTGAATGAGTGAATGCAATATACTCTATGCAAAGCGCTTTGTATGAAAGGCACTATAGAAATGCAGGCCATTTATCATTTTATTTAGCGCTCAACTAGCGAAACAAATGAGCATAAGCCCATTTGCTCCCACCCGCATCACGCTACTGGCGGTATACTATAGCCCAGTGCGAGGCTCATCTGAATACTTCTCCTCATCTCGCCTCATGCTCCTTCCCTCTCACTGTGCTGTCATCTCTGTCATTTAATTCCCTTCATTTCCTCCCTACACTCCCCCCCCCCCCCCCCATCTCCTCGACTACCCCAATCCTCTCCTCTCTTTTCCTCTCCTCCCCCAGTCATTCCTCTCTACTACCCCAATCCTCTCATTATTGGACTGCATGTATTCCATTCCTCTCCTCTCCTCTCCTCTCCTCTCCTCTCCTCTCCTCTCCTCTCCTCTCCTCTCCTCTCCTCTCCTCTCCTCTCCTCTCCTCTCCTCTCCTCTCCTCTCCTCTCCCCTCGCCTTTTCTTTGGGTGTTGTCTGAGGAGTCTGTGTATAAATGAGGTCAGCGGTCCACAGGGAGTGGCCACTTATGTAACAAGATAAAACATTCACACGGCCATTCACACGGCGTGCACGCACATGCACACACACACACACGCACACACACACGCGCGCACACACACGCACACACATTTATGTATGTATACAGTATGAATGAGGAACATAGGCCGTATTGTAAGGTCCCTTTTCGTTCAGTTTCGTTCCCATACAGTACCAGGAGCATTTTTATTTTGCATATAGACAATACCCTTCTGGACTTTGGGTTAAGAGTTCTCCTCCTATAATATCCTGCAGTATAAAAGTGTACGACCAGAAAAAGGAAAATGTTGTGCTGCTGTTTTTGCTTGATTTGGGCAACACAGAATCTTTCTCAAATGTCATAAATACATATACCTAACATCTGAAACAAGTATTGGTTCCTTCGTATGAATTTAGATGCATG